>NC_138905.1:113098169-113239543 GCF_965231255.1 Vanellus vanellus
GAAGCAGCATAGATTCTTGGAGGTAAAACATGTAGAAGATGCTTCATGTTGAATGATAAATCCTAAATGCAAGTTGAAGGAGAGTGGAATTGGTTTGGGGACAGGTTGTTCCAGGACCAACAGGCATCAGTTGTTTAGGCAGATGGAGACAACTAGAATATAACACTGTCCAGTGTTAAAAAAAACCACCTGAAGCTGTCTGTATGCATATATGACAGGACAAACACAGTTGTGGAGCGAAGAAGGATAAGCCTGTGCTTTCTTAGCACATTAATGCTAGGAAAGCCATTTAGATGAATGCAGTGAAAGAAAAGGGACAAACTGTTAACCCTATCATTTTTCAGAGAAAATCATGTTATACAGAGTGGATACTTACAGTGATTTAAGGATTTCCAAAGTCTAATTAGAGTGCCAGCATACACTTCTATTTTCTCTTGTTAAAATGTTACTATGGTTGGTTACCAAATGCATAGATGTGAACAAACTTAGAAAGTCATGAGATAGTTGCACAAGAGTATTACACAGAATCAGAATTCCTATGCTGTAAAAACTGAGATCATCACTTATTATTTATGGTTAATTTTGTAGAACTATCCATCTGCTCTTTTTTAAGGTAGTGGTGGACAGCACAGCAGCATTTTATGACACTTAACTTAAAAGGAAGAATTCTAGCTTGACTCAAATATTTAAGTTTCTTTTTCAGCTTTGTCAGTGTCAGTGGTGTTAGAGTTTACATCTGTCCCCATTGCTAAATATCCCAATTGCCATCTGCACTTCAAAATCACAAATTATTTCTCACAACTTCCTTCATGCCAAAATCTCCACTTCCCCTTTCAACCAGCTGCAGAGATATCTGGTGCCTCAAAATAAAAGTGTTTTGATGTTAAAAACGCTGTTGAGTAGAGCTGAACAAGGAATATTTCCAATGATGAGCACAATTCAGTGCTGCAGTAATTCAGAGATCACTGGAAGAGCACTAGCAAAGGATGAAGCCTGTCACAGCATAGTGATATCTTTTTCTTTTTAATAAGTTCACTGCTTTTGGAAATAACATGGCGTGTGTTGACACAAGTCTTGACACATTAACCAGGAGGTGTTAAAGTCCTGTGTATGCCTTGTGTAACTTGACATAACATTTGAATAGTGAGACACAATCTGCTGTCAGGAATTTTTCTGTCATCCTGCGGTATACTAATTTCATGTGATTGCACCAAAGTATTTCTGACCTTTTGAAACTGCTGGGTTTATATCACTGTCTGGCACTTTATATATCCACACACATATACATGTATACGTGTATGTGTGTAAAAGCTTGTGATAGATGCTTGAAATGTAATGTCTACAATTCAAAAAGATTTAGAATATAGGCAAAATTCCTGATAGTAGCTGTGGTGTGTTAACCTCAGCAAGCCACCAGGTTCCCACCAAGCCACTGTCTCATTCCCCCTCCTCAGCAGGACTGGGGGAGAAAATAGAATGAAAATGCTCATGGGTAAGATAAGGACAGGGAGATCACTCACCAATTACTGTCACAAGCAAACCAGACTTGACTTGACTTGGGGAAATTAATTTAATTTAATGCCAATTAAAACCAGAGTAGGATAGTGAGAAACAAAAACATAACTAAAACCACCTTCCCCCCAAGCCTCCCTTTTTCCCAGGTCTCCTTCCACCTCCCTCCCTGTGAGTGGCACAGGGGGTTCGGAATGGGGGATACAGTCAGTAACTCCTCTCTCACAGCTGCTGCACAGCGAGCTTTTTACGCTTGCCTAAATATGTTACCACAGAGGGGCCACCAGCATCACTGATGGGCTCGACTTTGGCCAGCAGCCGGTCTGTCTTGGAACTGGCTGGCACTGGCTTTGTCTGCCATGGGGGAGCCCCTGGCATCTTCTCACAGAAGCCACCCCTGAAACCCCTCTGCTACCAAAGCCTTGCCATGTAAACCCAATACACTAGCTTTGCCAGATCTAGTTGATTTTGACTTGGAGAAAGCAACTACAAGAAAAAAAAAAAAAGTTTAGCCATTGAAATTATCCATTCAGTCTTTAATTTCTTCACTAAAATAGCAAATAAACATATGGCTGAACTTTTTGGTACCCAGACAATAATGTAAACCATCACATTGTCATCAAACATTAATGAAGTTCAGTTCTTATTGACATTAGATGGGCTTGTATTACACAACAAATATTGTACATCCAGTCTTCTAACCAAAGATGAATGCTGTGTGTGTGAATGGTTAGCCACTCTGAAATTCAAACATCTTAATTTTATTAGTTGAGAAATTTACCTTGGGCAGGACCATGAGTTAAGCAACACATAACAAATAAAACACCTGATCTTAGATAAACTTAGATATAACACCTCATCTATCTTCTGAGTTATCTTAGTGTTATTGCATCTTTTATTTGATGGTCATTAATTCAGGCAGTAATTTTTAAACAAACTCTGCCTAAATATTGTGGAAAAACCTGGCTATCCTAGTGAATGTTATACTCTACTTACCTGTCCTGGCAAATTAATTTGAGACAAGTTATTTGTCTAAATTATTCCATATGACTATTTATCATTCTTATTGTAAAAATATTTGAGGGAAAACTAGAACAAAAAAGTTCTTAAGCTAGATTTAATCAACTGTACTAAGGAGCAAATTGTAGCAGTTTTGGTTCACAAACACCGAGAAGCAATGAGGAATCATTTCAGACAGTAAGCGTTCTTTCATTTTTATGAACTTAGGTGCTTATCAACACTTCATGCACTTTAGGAGTGATTTTTTATGGTCAGCTGCATGAGTACAACTCAAAGAGAACTCTGATAATACTTGTAAAAGTCTTAAATACATTCAGAGCATATAAGCTGACCTGACACCTAGGGAGAGCACCACAAGACAGAAGGGTCTGGATAATAGCATCAGACAACGGTACGATATTTACATGGTGATCTTTCCATTCTCTTCCTACTATGCAGGGGGAGATTGTTCTCCCATGGCTTCAATGATAGACTAACAGTGCCTCTGCAATCAAGTGCTTTTATTTAAACAGACTCTCTTCTCCTAAGCTTTGCTGAATGTGTCTGAATTTCACCCTGCTGTAAAGAGTCAGTACAAAGCCTGTCTACCCTTTACTAACACACCTCTTGAAGACCTTTGGCCTAAAGGAGTCTGCAATGGGGCCTGTATGAATCTCTCGATAAAGAATTAGTTTAGGTTCAAAAGAGCAGATGACCAAAGAAAGAAAAAAGCCAAAGTATCTGTCAAGTGACGCTCCAAAAGTTTAGGTCTTCAAGCAAAGCACTCCCTTACCTTCAAGTATACACTTTAGTTTGAGTGATTGCGATCAATGTTAATTATACCTCAAACATGTTGCTGAACTGTGTCTTAATGCAGTGCTCTGCTGCCCACACGTAAAGCTTATGGGAGAGCAACAGAACAAAATAATAGAAAATGACAAAAATGAGAAAATTATTGTTATTTGGCTTGCTGCCAAAGTCACCTTAGCTATTTTGATGTGGTTTCAGTTTAAGTGGATTGACAACTACCACTGTTTCCTTAACAGACTGCATTATAAAAGTTTGTTATTTTTCGGCTCACCACACTCATGCTGGAAGATACTACACTACTACACAGGAGAAATGCCTTGAGGTGTCTAAAGATCAGGCCAGTTGACCATGTAGCACAGTCATGGCCAATCCCAGCACTCTGTGAGGCTGCGTGTCCTCCCAGGTAAGCCTGTCTGAGATGCCTTGAAACAGCTTGAGGGATGGCTTTGGATATAGTCTGTATATGGGGGCAGGCATATCCCATACAGCCTGATGCAATTTCAGCTGCTCTCACAGCTGTCCATCAGCTGATGCATTGATGTGGATGAAGAGATCCATAGTCAGGCTGAAAACAATAAATGCTTCAAAGTAAGTACTACAAGAAATGTGAGAGCAAGAAGCAGCTGTATGCACATTATTGTCTTTTTAATATAAACGGCATAAATGACAAAATACTACCCCCAAAATTGTCAAATTGTAAAACTCATTTAAATATCATTCAATGTAATGGTTAAGGGTATGTTTTACATCAGCTTTATGCTATCCTATCCTAGTGCAGATTCAATTGACATAGTCAATGTGTTAAGTGAAGAAATTGCAGCTGTGAATATTTTTAGTTGTGGATTGTGTGTGTTTGAAGTAAGTATCAGTTGATTTACCTTTTGATCACTTTCCCTGTTTTCCTTGTTGGACCATGGGGACGTTTTCAAATGCTCTTTTCTGCATATAGCTTTAGTCATTTAAGAAATTATCATCTCCGGCAGACTTTTACTTCCAGATAGACATTTCTGGCACCACAGTTGAAATGTCATAGAGTTAGTGCTTAATAGATCACCTCTGTTTAAACTGAAAACAGCTAGAGCTATTGAATATACAACTGCCCGCTGAGCGTTACCCACCTGCTGCTGAATACCACTTGTTCATAGAAAAGTTTCTTGTTTGTGCAGCATCACCCACATATTTCCAAAATCAGCCATTAATGGAAACTGTTCTGAAATGAGAGGCTCGACAGCTGCAAAGCCAAAGGAGGCAGAATGAAACACAGCCTTCTTCAAAAGCTGTACCTCATTGCTGAAAGGTATTTAAAGCTCTTCGAGACAGTAGAAAAAACTACACAAAAAAGGATATGACTCTTAGTTCTATTCCTAGTGGTTTTTATTTCACACTGAGTTTTCATTGGGTAAAACACTTCAGCATGACTCAGATCTCCCTTAGATCAGTGCTGCAATTTGCAGTAAAGTTCCCTTTTCTTTCTTTGTTGCACCTTTGTCATGTACATTTCCAGGAGCATGGCCAATTCAACAATAGGACTGGAAAAAATGCACACACAGAGCACACACACACGAACACATATGCATGCAATGTAACTGGGATTAAGGTTCTGTCTGGGAGAATAGACTGAATCATATCATCCTCAGTCAGTACTGTGTAATGCTAAACAGGGAAAAAAACCCAGACAAAATAATATTTCCTGTGCCTTAAGTTGCCCATCAATTGCAGTAACAGTAATAATATGATATTATTAATGTTGCTTATTTTTAACAATGTTGAAATGCCATTGCATAATAATTAATGTATTTGTGGCAAATAGGTGGTCTTTTACAGGTATTCAACAGATCTTGAAAACTGGCAAACAGTATTTTCAATAAGGAACTGCCCTGTTCTCTGCCCTCACCCTTGTTCTGGGTTTTGGTTATCTACTTTCTCGATAAGCCATTACTAGCTATTGTACAGAGAGGAAGTATAATCACCTTGTCTGAAAAGAAAGCAGCCCATTACCCACTTTATGTGGCAAGGCATCCTCTCCGATTTCTAGTGATGTGTGGCAAAAGCATGCCCTGAGACTGCTGACTGGATCAGCTCCCGCAGGGAATGTGGGCTGAAGAACATTTGGTTTATGGTTTCTGATTCAGAGATTTACAGCAAGTGCCCTAGTCCTGACAATACAGGTGTAGTTCCAAACACATTAATAGTGCAGTTTTTGTTATTTCTGAAGCAATGAACAAAAATGGCCAAGGCCTCTACAGGGTCTGGGTAGCTTCACGATTAGATGGCATATGAAGAGCAGGATCTGAAGTTTACATTTGGGTATTTTTCCTAAATCTTTTTTTAGATGAATAGTATTTATTTACAGCCATAGATATTTTGGAAAGATTTGCTTTGTTGTGTTTTTTAAAAAATCCTAAGCAGCTAGGATGCTTACTCAATGACATGGCTTCTGGTAAAGCAAATAATTGAAAAAAGAAAACAAATATTTGCTACTTCTTGACTCAAACCTAAAATAGAGTTTTTCTAGGATTTTTCTTTCAAGTGCATACATATACAAAAGAGTACAGTATCCCAGGAGAATATTTATTTGGAATGCTACCAAATAAAAATAACACTTAAAAATGAAACATAAAAGCATATTTTGATGTTCTTTTAAGTGAAATGTTAGTAGGTTAGAAGCATCAGCTCATAAACAAAGCACATATTTTCTGGCACTTCTATCACAGAGTTTCTGATTTACTGTTTTTGAGGTTTTGTTGCCTGATGTGTCAAATGAGCTTTGACTCTGACAAATGGAAATGTAATGCCAAATATATACTTTCAAAAATCAACGTACTCAAACATCATAATCTATTTTCATAGAGCTGCAAAGGATATTAATGAAAGCTACGTGGAGACATTAAAGGTAAATTCTCTGTGGATGGTTCTTTAGACTTCCCTTAACTTCAGTAACCAGAGCTGTATTATTTTAACACTCTGGGATCAGATCCACATTGGGCCTAAACTGGCACAGTGCCACTAACTCCAGCAAAGATACGCACATTTATTTATACTTCTGGACAGATACTGTTTATACATTGATTTCCCTGGTCACGACTTTATTTCCTTCCCATTCCTCTGATGCACAACATTGTGACGCATATATAGGATGCCTAGAGTGTGATCTCTTATGAAGAGCATCTTTTCTCTAGCTTTATTAATCTTTCTCGGGAATGTGTACCTGGAGAGAAGAAATGCTATTCTTCAGTCACAGATACATAAGTCTTTGAAGTTCGGTCTTTAGAGAAAACCCTTTTTCTATTGCAGAGTCATACTGTGAGCAACAAAGTCCATAAATAAAAGAGTGCCACACAGCTCACAGGTTATCTGTTTAACAACGACAGCTTTGTTCTTCTTTCTAATTTAACACATTTCAGTATGCTAAGATTCTGCAATTTAATCATTCTTAACAATTGACTAAAACGATTCCCACCGAGATTTGAAAAGCAAGAGCAACGAGAACACAAGTCTAAATCAATGTCTGCCCTGCAAAAGGGCTGAAATGAATCCTTTATTTTATTAAATGAAAAAAAATTAAAATGGTAGGAAGCTTTTTAATTATATAGGCATGCTTAGGTCTCTAACTTCTAGAGGTTTCTTGGAATACTTTTACAAAATAAAGGTCTAAAATCTTGGTTCTACTGTCAACAATAAGATTTTAGGCATTGAGTTGAGTTAGATTAGTTTATCCCTGATGGAAACTTTAAAATGAAAGAAAAAAAAGTTTCCTTGGATTTGTTTTAGCTGAGTAAGATAAGGTTCTTCACTGGTTTATTTAATGTTTTGGCTTTACTACATACTTCAGTTGTATGATTATTAAGTTAATTTATCAGAAAAAAAAAATTGTAGGAAAAATTACTAATTCTCTATATAACCCTTTATCAAGCTATAAAATCTATTTTGAATGTATGTTTTTACTTCTAACTATAATGTCTAGCAGGTGCTAAGCATTTATTTAAGCATTTTACTAAAGAAGCTCTTTTAATAGATCTAAACACTTTGCTGATTCCTATACCCAAAACATGGCTTTCAATGGAAACAGCTTAGGGAAAGAAACACCCGTAGGAAGGCTGGGATCACTTACTGTTGACAGATGAAACAGAGAAGTTTTTAAATGGCAAAGGACCTATTGCCAATCATTTGGCAGCTCAAGACAAGCAGAACTAAAAGCATTATAAGGCAGGAGCGAAATTTGTCAGTTTTCTTGCTTTCTCTGTGAGATTTCCTTAGCAGACCCCTGTTGGACACTTTCCTTCTAGAGCAGCATTTATTCCTAAAGGTTTACTGCATCATATTTTCAGTTCTTGGATCCCATATCCAAGACATGGATGAGTGGCTATTGCTTTTGGCAAAAGAAAAGCTACAGCATAATATAAAACAGAAATATTTGGTAAAAGGATGACCCTCCCTCTTGCTGTCGCTGTTCCTGACATGAAGGTGGGGAGGTCCTGCAGCCCAGTGCAAGGAATTCAGTGAATTGGGCACTTCAGAGTTTTAGAGGTGTGAGT
The DNA here is from genome assembly GCF_965231255.1 of Vanellus vanellus. Lineage (NCBI taxonomy): Eukaryota > Metazoa > Chordata > Aves > Charadriiformes > Charadriidae > Vanellus > Vanellus vanellus. The sequence goes on from NC_138905.1 coordinate 113,106,026, forward strand.
CTAGTTGCCCTGAATGCTTGTGAAACCCCAAAGGAAGAAGTGGATATTTAGAAGTGAGGTTTTGGCGTGGGGGAGCTTTTCTCTTTTAAAGTAAGAGTTCTACGAGAGAGAACTGAAAATTCAAAAGTTGCACAGGGAGGAACACTGTCTTGAAAAACACCACTGTCAACATCTATTAGAGATCTGGAGCAATTTCTGTAAAAGAACAATTTTTCTTTTAAAATGTTGTCAATGACATTTCACTTCAGGGTTCTTTTTTTTTTTTAATAGTATTTTTCAATATTAATGTGGCATGATGTCAAAATCACAGGATGATAAACTTAATTGCTTTTAGCATGTCAAATTCTTTCATTGTTAAAAAAAGGAGAAGAAGCTCTGAGAATGTGAAATGCTTGGAAGAGTAGTAAATTACAGATTCCTTTAATTTTAACACAGAAATAAAATACAATGTCTAGTCCAATGTATTCATAGAATCATAGAATCATAGAATCATAGAATCATAGAATGGTTTGGGTTGGAAGGGACCTTAAAGATCACCTAGTTCCACCACCCTGCCACAGGCAGGGACACCTTCCACTAGACCACGTTACTTAAAGCCCCATCCAGCCTGGCCTTGAACATTTCCAGGAATGGGACATCCACAACTTCTCTGGGCAACCTGTTCCAATGTCTCACCACCCTCACAGTAAATAATTTCTTCCTAATGTCTCATCTAAATCTACTCTTTTTCAGTTTAAAACCATTACCCCTCACCCTATTGCCACACTCCCTGATAAAGAGTTCCTCCCCATCTTTTCTGTCAGCACCTTTTCTGTCAGGTACTGGAAGGCTGCTATATGTTCTCCCTAAAGCCTTCTCTTCTCCAGGCTGAACAACCCCAACTCTCTCAGTCTGTTTTCATAGGAGAGGTGCTCCAGCCCTCTCATCATCTTCGTGACTCTCCTCTGGACCCACTCTAACAAGTCCATGTCCTTCTTGTCTGACGACTCCAAAGCTGGACGCAGTACTACAGATCATCTTTGTGGCTCTCTTCTGGGCTTGCTTATGTTCTTCTTGTGTTGGGAGCTCCAGAACTGGGTGCAATACTCCAAGTGGGGTCTCATGAGAGCAGAGGGGCAGAATCACCTCCCTTGACCTGCTGGTCATGTTTCTTTTGATGCAGACCTATTATTTTCTGTTATAATATACTCCTAATGATTCACGTTGTGAAGAATGTACAAAATACTAGGAGTAACACAAGAAAATAAACAAAATGAAATAGTCTTTTTAATACGGTATTTATAATTCCTATGCAAGAAATTATCACAAATCTATATGTTTATCTTATCTTTCTTTGAATTCACAAGGATATAGAACAGTTGAATTTGTTCTAATCAGAATAGAAATCTTAAAGGAAGAAGGCAATTCAGCTAGGAACAGAGCAATTTACATTTTGAATAGCTCTAACTTGAACTTCTATAACTATACAAAGTACTAAAATTGCAATATTGCTGTAACTATTTCACTAGAGTATTGTGCAAGACAGTGTATGCCTCGAGATACTGAAATCTACTTTATCATAAAGTTCAATAAAACAGTTTCTCTTGCTGTTTTCAGTTGGAAATATAAGATTTTTATTTACAAAACAAGTGTTCTATTGCAGTTTTTAATGATTTATAAGAGCGAATGAAAGTGCTTTATTGATTTTAATACGTTTTACACAAGAATTTAAGCAGTTGTGATTGACTAATGGGATGTATAGACAGGATTATAAGCCTTCTGCTCTGCTCATGTCACTTCAAAGGAGATGTAGGCTAACCAAAAAAAGTCCAAGTGAGTGTAATCAGAAAAGTCAAAGATTTGCAGAATATGACCTATAAAGAAAAATGAACGAATTGTGACTGGATAGTCTAATTAAAGAGAGAATGAAGAGGGTGTCCTGGTTTGAGGTAAAACAGAACCAATTTTGTTCACTAACTTTGCTTCTTAGCTGGGCCTCTTCTAACTACTGAAATTAACTGCATATTGTGCAGACATTGTTCACTCACGGAGTGATAAGACCTATGTTTATAGCTGGTGCCCAGGCATGGTATGCAGAGAGGCTCTTGCTTATACTTATTGCTATAACACGCAAGGGCAGATAACTTTGTTATTTGCCCCGTTGGATGGTCGGAAGCAGAAAAGCGTAGAGGGGTCCCACCTGCAGGGAGGAACAGACAGGACAGGTGACCCAAAACTGACCAACAGGGTATTCCATCCCATCTGCCTCATGCTCAGTATAAAAGCTGAGGGATCAAAGGGTCATCTCTCCTGAATCCAGATCCAGAATCCAGTTTCCGTCCGTCACTGAGTCCAGTCTGGGACTTCCCCAGTGCCAGCCGGTGATGTGATTGTCATCCTGGGAACTTGCTATGTTTTTGTATATATTTCACTGTTTCCTTTTTTATTATTATTAATATTTCATCAAAGTAGTTTAGTTCCTTCTAAACTCATAAGTCTCTCTCTCCTGCTGCTTTTTGAAGAGAGGTAGGGAAGAGCATCTGTCGTTCAACCCGAGTGGCCAATCTGGCCCAAACCACTACAGAGGGAGATCTGTTTTCCATATTCATGGAGAATAGAACTAAAATGAGATTATGTAGGGTCTGCAAAGTAGACTTAGTGCAATTTTTCAATGGTAAGGTCAGAGAGGCCTTAGAGCACTTCGATGAGGACAGTTATAGGCTTTCAATCAAAGGCTCTTTGAGGAAAACAGACATGCAGAATAATGCAGTTGTAGAGGATCTGCTCTACAGAAGTTGGGGATGATTTCTTTTGGTCTCTTTCACACTGGGTTATGATGTGCGTAATGAAAAGAGTAAGAAAGATTTTGCTCTGCAGTAACATGAGAAACCTCAAAAAATCTATAAAATTATTTAAAGTGTTTGACTAAATACAACCAGACACAGATAGAACCAGATATCTTAACTCACACTTTTTAAATATACAAAAGGCCCAATCTCATATTTGTTACCCAAACCAATCCCACAAAACACTATGAAGCTGCAAAGTGACAGTGGAGTAGAGAAACGTGTTCATTATGGTCAGTATATTGCCTGACTTGGAACTTAGTTCGCACGCTTGCTAAGGTATTCTTGTCCTTTTTAATATATCACCAGACTGTTGCATTTTGGCTTATATTTTCTGAATAAAGGCCTTTGCAACATACAAGCAGAAGAAATAGGCTGAAAAACAAGGCAAATAATTTTAACATACTTACAAATACTTTTTTAATATCAAAGAAAAGTTGGGATTTTTTTTTATTAAATTGATATTGATTACTTGTAGGTGACTTAGTCTTATTATTTTTTCAAAACTCAGTGGTTCCATTTACAGATCTCAGGGATTATGAATGCAAATTGGAGAAGAAGGGAAAGCAGTGGTTAGGTAATTGTAGTGATGGTTCATTTCTGCTGACACTAGGGTTAGTAAAACATCAGTTGTGGGTAAATTGTACTTGACATTATTGATGAAATAGAGAAAATGACAAAAAATTCCAATATCTCTTTATTTAATAGATTCACGGACTTTTCAGGCCAAAGGGCGGACTGTTATGATCACATCGCTTGACTGCTTCTATTATATAGGCCATACAACATCTTTTGATTCAATTCTGTGGCTGAACTGGAATATAAATTGTTATAATATTTTAAAATGTGAATTATTTCTAATCTGAATATGTCTATCTACAACTTCCATATGCAATAAATCATTATGCATTTTCCTGCTAGATTTGAGGATCCTAACAAATTTTTATTCCTTGTATTATTTCCTACAAACTGCAATCAAATCACACTTAACATGTAGGGGAATTGGTGTGGAGTTCATTAATTCTGGTTTTTTTTTTCTGTGGAATCTTTATGTTTATGCTTATTGCACATCACTATTGGGCTTTTCTGCTTTTCTCTACTACATTTGCGTCTCAATTTTTAGGAGAAATTCTGAGGGAAAATGACACAGAACTAAAAAAAACAAATTAGGAAAATGTTATTTGAGACTAGAAACAAGCTAATGGAGCAGAAAGTAATCTATGGAAACTGTCAAATTAACAACAGATCAACTAGTCTAAAAAAAAAAATGTCTATTGATCTTATCAGTCAGTCAGTTTCCAGAAATGACTCTTTTTAAATATTGGATTCTCACTGTGGAGACGTCCCATCCCCACATATGCTGTTTGAAGGACAGCCAGTTTGACAACACCACAAGACTGAATGTGAGAAAATTGTCTCATTGTTTAGATGACACCAGGGAAAAGCCAACAAACGTCTGCCTAGAAGCAACACCCAACGATTAGCCAGATTGATCCCAATCAGCTGGGAGAATCCAGAGAACCAGTGACAGCATGAAGGGATGCACAATGATGCCCCAGGACAGATGAGCAGGAGCAGCACCCACAAATGTTGGGTTTGTGCAGGGAGCTTCACTGGGACAGCAGACCTCCAAAGGGCCCCACAGGAACCCCACAGACCCATTGGATCCCAGAGTAACCTGATGGGCCAAACAGTGGGCAATGGTACAGGAGAAAAGAGTGAGGAATCCCATCCCTGGGAGAGGCAATGTGTATAGGCGTGTGATTGGTTTTGTGTTTGGGGATGGCTGCACCTACGGCATAAGCAAACTCTTGCACTGCTCTATGATCCTGCCATACATCCATTGTCCTCGCCTGCTTTTGCTAGAGGGAATTAAATGTTGTGTACATCAAAACTTTAAAGGTATGTCCAGAATTTGCATTTCCCTCCCTGCAATGCTCCAAATCAGTCCCAAAAAAGCAGGCATGAGCAAGATCTACTGCTCCGCTACACTAAAATAGAAGGGAATGAGCAGGACACCACATACAGTCAAAAGACATGAATAAGACAGTACATTTTAGAAGAGACATCCTGCACTCAGAAGAGATTTTAGTTATGCTGTCCAATTCTGTCCTGGTTCTGGCAGGGATGGGGTTAGCTTCCCCAAGGACCTGGCAGGGGACACAGGTATCCCATCCCATGTGAGCCATGCCTGGGCTATAGGGGGAGCTGGCCAAGGGGGGAGGCAGGAGGTCGCTGCTCGGAGCGGGCTGGGGCGGTCCAGGTCCGGTTGGTGAGCGACGGTACTGTAATCACATTCGTATATTCCTTTATTGGTGTTGGTGTTATTGTTTTCTCCTCCCTTTGCTTTTCTGTTAAACTGACTTTATCTCAATCCATGAGTTTTGCCTTTTTCTTCTGATTTTCCTCACGGCTGTGGTGGTTGAGGAAGCGGACATGTGGTTCTTTGTTGCTGGCTGAGGCCAAACCAGAACAAACTCCCTGTGTACTGAAGAACGGTGAGGGAACAAAAAACAACCCCACAACTGACTTTTAATTTATTGCTGAGAACTGACATTCTGTGTAGTAACTAAAGCAAAATGATTCTCCCCAAAACCTCTGCAAGCCTGTTGGCAACATAATTAGGCTATTTCAAATCCATATAAACAACAAATGTGGATTACAGAGAAAGGTACAGCTAAAGTGGTCAGTGATGATCCTGGAAACAAGGGCAGCTCATCTATGAGGTGCTGCATCTGGAAAGGGACACCAATTTTGTACCAAGCATTTTAGAGAAGATGGAGAATTGGCAGGACATCCTTTCACAGTGCAAGGAAAGCCTGGGAACACAAAGTTCTACTCTGAAGAGCTGTGATGAGCTGTGAGTGTTATAGACATAGTTCTTAACCATTCCTTTGCTAAATTTATAGTTTGAGCTCCCTGAGTCTCTCACAATCATTTAATAATTCTCCTGGCTTTCCCTTAATCCTCTCCAATTTATCATGCCCTTTCTGAATTGTGGATTTCAGAACTGGAAGCAACAGCCACACAAGGAGAAGTACAGAGGTAGCATAATTCATTTCTGCTCAATATTCTCATGTTTAGGTCTGACATTTGCCTTTTTCATGTGGAATTGTATTAAGTGTTCATGTTTGGTGTGACCCCTTGCACCTTTTTAAGAGTAGCTGCTCTTCAAGACAGCATTTGTAGACTCAAAGTGTGGCTTCTATTTACACATCACAAGACCAAAATGTGACTTGGCTACACTGAATTGCAAACTCTGTATTTATATAGTACTTACCAAACAACCTACATTTCCCTGCTGAATACTATTTCTTTGACATTCCTTTATGCGTGTGTGTGCAAAAGCTATAAATTCAATCACTAACAGTTTTGTTTTCCTCCAAGTCATTGATAACAATATTAAATAGCAAAAGGTCAAGAACCGATCCTTAAAGACCTCACAAACACTGGTAAGAAAGGCAGTGTTTAATCAATATGAACTGTTCTATTGATTTTGTATCATCTGGCTTCTTAATCAAAATATCATACTGTTGCAAACCAAACAGTTTACAGAAATGGAAGTGGTAAATTTCACTATTGCTGTTATCAAAGAGACTTACATTTAAAAGAAAAAATATCTGTGTAGAACTCATAAATTGCCTAGTATTGTTATCAAACAGCTTTGCATTATTTTGATAATTACATATTTATTGTAAAAATGCCAAACCACCTAGCCGCTGAGCATTAAGGAGTTCACATACAAGACTCCGCATGGCAATGATGTTCAATCATCATTAATGCTTTCAGGTAAACAGCAGAAGACATAGAAATCAGTCATCTGGTAGTCACTCAGAAGTATTACACTTTCCCCTGTCAGTCTTCAGTCATGTAGTGACTGACACAGAAAGAATTATTAATATGAACTTAAAAAAAAAGAAAAGGGGGAAGATAAAAAAAACTACTGCAGGTAATGTAACCAATTTTTTAGGTATCTGATAACTCACACCAGGAACAAAAGAGAAGAGAAGAGAAGGTCCCAGCGGGATCTTATCAGTGTGTATAAATAACTGAAGGGAGAGGGCAAAGATGATGGAGCCAGGCTTTTTTCAGTGGTTCTCAGTGGCAAGACAAGAGGCAATGGACAGACTGAAACACAAGAAGTTCCCTCTGAACATCAGGAAAATCTTCTTTTACTGTGAGAGTGACTGAGTACTTGAATATGTTGCCCAGAGAGGTTGTGGAGTCTCCCTCCTTAGAGATATTGCAAAACTGTCTGGACACTGTCCTGGGGTATAGGTGGCCCTGCTTGAGCACTGAGGTTGGACCAGATGACCTCCAGAGACCCCTTCCAACCTCAATCATTCTGTGATTCTGTGATATACCTTAAAGGAGACATAGTTGGTCATCTCTTTCATTAATGATACTTCTTGCACCCTGGGAAAATGCCAGCATCTCCAGGATTATATATTGTTTAGATTTTTGGACCATGAAAATGTAAATAATGAAGCAAAATGAAATATTCTGTGCCATAATTTACCTAGCCAGACCAGAAGTGCATCAGAGAGTGCATTGCATTTCCTAGTGGAGGGAAATACTACCTTGTACTGTCATAAACTTTGCACTGTCAGTTTTCTTGTTCCCAACTGTCAACTGACACTCTTCCCTCTATTTGACACAGTAAAGCAGGGGCAATTGTCATCTAACCAAGTTTCTACTTGGTAAGCAAATCTATTTTAGCTATTGCATTTTGAACAAAATCACTTATTTTGTAAAATTGTTCACACGAGATTTTTTATGACTGAAATGGCTTCCACTGCTCAGCATAACTTTGTTCTGTGGTGGAGAATCAATCAAATCAGAATTATTTCAGAAATAGTCTTAAAAACCACAAAGCTAGAAGGGAAAATTACAAAATGAGAGAGACTTCGTATATTCGTTCATAAATATTCCCATGATAAGGGCCATATAAGTATTTAAAAGACACAAAGCAAGACGAACATATATTAAAATTAAAAAATATACTAGGAAAGACTAAGACATGTCTCTCTAACCTAGAAAGCTGGACAATGTAATATCATAGAGCCTATCAACTTTGAAATGACTGCACGATATTAACACAATCTGATGATAAAAAAATGAAAATTAATTTCTGTACAAATTAGGACTGTTGAAATTAGCAACCACAGTATAGAAAATGTCAATAAAATGCAAATGACAAGGTTATGAACCTAAAGATCAACTTTCCTCTTAGAATTATACTCATCTGTATCTGATAACATCATTTTACTTGAGCAAAATTAAACAAAACAAACCTAACTTGATATACTAGATGTTGTACTGAATTTGTACATACACAAATTTCTCCATATGGTGAATGATAAAGGGAAGTCTGCCCATCGTTTCTTTACATTATATTACTCATAACTGAAAACACATTTTAAAACTTTTTATATGTTACTGTAGCAAAACTCAGCCTAGCTAGGTGTTGTGATTTAGGCCAAAATCCACTACTGGGGACCTGAGGGACCCCAGATGGGACCGACAGATGCTCCCCTCTACCCCTCTTCAAAGAGAGAAGCAGAGGAGGAAAAAGAGACATTTATGAGTTTAGAAGGAACTAAACTACTTTAATGAAATATTTTTAATAAAATAAAAAGAAATAATGAAAAATATATACAAAACTGTATCAAGCTCCCTAGATGACAATCACGACACCAGCTGGCACTGGGGAAGTCCCAGACTGGACTCAGTGATGGACGGAAACTGGATTCTGGATCTGGATTCAGGATTGGGATCAAAGGCAGACCAACAGAGTCCTTCTCTGATGCTGGCCATTGAAGAGAGAGAGAGCTGACCCTTTGATCCCTCAGCTTTTATACTGAGCATGAGGCAGATGGGATGAAATACCTTGTTGGTCAGTTTTGGGTCACCTGTCCTGTCCACTCCTCCCCACAGGTGGGAGCCCTCTACGCTTTTCCACTTCCAACCCTCCAACGGGGCAAATAACAAAGTTGTCTGGCCTTGGCTGTTACAGCAATAAGTATAAGCAGGAGCCTCTCTGCATACCATGCCTGGGCATCAGCTATAAACAATTGGTCTTATCACTCTGAGAGAGTGAACACTGTCTGCACAATATGCAGTTAATTACAGTAGTTAGAAGAGGTCCAGCTAAGAAGCGAAGTTATTGAGCAAAATTGGTTCTGTTTTACCTCAAACCAGGACACTAGGTTTCTAAAGGTGAAACATTTCCGCTATCCATAAGTAAGTCTAATCGAAAGCTGTGAACTGCCATTAAAGAAGTTTCAAGGCTCATTTCTGTGCTTACTTGGGGAAAAAGAGAGAGCACCATGCAAGACTCAGACACGTCCCTTAACAAATTAACTAAAGTAACATGATGTTGGCTGTTCAAGAAACAGTATTTTCTTTCCTTTCAGGTAGAAAAATATTCATATTCATCACGGGTAAGCTTTATACTTCACAGGGCCAGTCATCTCACAACTGACCTAGGGAGCAACATTCCTGGAGGCTCTAGTCCAGTGTTCACCTTGATGAAACTGGGAAGCTATGCACTACAGAAGGAGGAGGAAGACCACCAATGATGTAAAACAAGAATGCAATTCATTTTGTTTCAAAGTTAAGTACTGCAAGCTGTCTAAGTTGTAATACACATCCTGGGCTGCATCAAAAGAAGCATGGCCAGTAGGTCGAGGGAGGTGATTCTAGCTATCTACTCCACTCTTGTGAGACCCCACCTGTAGTACTGCGTCCAGCTTTGGAGTCGTCAGACAAGAAGGACATGGGCTTGTTAGAGTGGGTCCAGAGGAGGGCCACGAAGATGATGAGAGGGCTGGAGCCCCTCTCCTATGAAGACAGCTGAGAGAGTTGGGGTTGTTCAGGCTGGAGAAGAGAAGGCTCTGAGAAGACCTTGTAGCGGCCTTCCAGTATCTGAAGGGGGGCCTGCAGGAGAGATGAAGAGGGACTTCTTACAGGGTCATGTAGTGATAGGACGAGGCATGATGGTTTCAAACTGGAAGAAGGTGGATTTAGAATAGATATTAGGAAAAAAAAAATCACTATGAGGGTGGTGAAACACTGGAACAGGTTGCCCAGGGAAGTTTTAGATGCCCCATCAGTAGAGGTGTTCAAAGCCAGGTTGGATGGGGCTTTGAGCAACCTGGTCTAGTGGAAGGTGTCCCTGGCCATTGCAGGAGGATTGGAACTGGGTGATCTTTCAGGTTCCTTCCAGCCTAAACCATTCTGTGATTCTATGATACCTAAAGGACTACTTGTCACTCACATTTCACTTCTTAAACTTTGTTTTGTTTCAATGTTGAAATTCTAAAATTGTGTTTAGGATGAGCACTGGCATTCAGCAGCTGCAAGCTGTTAACATATGATCTCTTCCTGTTATAAAAGCAGCAATTCTATAGAAATGCTTACAAAATGGATAGAGCAAATCATTTAAACAAAACATTCAAATACATTTCTCCAAACATTAGGGGAAAAATGCATTCAAGAAATTGTAAGATTACTTCTATATATATTTTATTGCTAAAAATATTCTCCAAAGCACTTCTGCCAATTGCTCACAAGCAGTTCTTTGAAAATATCCATTGCTACTGGCATGGTTAATTTTGATCAAATATCTCTTCAGCTACCCTGCGGGAGGATATGGAAAAGATGGTGCCAGACTCTTCTCAGAGATACATATTGAAAGGAAGAAAGGCAGTGGGCACAACTTGCAATGCAGGAAATTCCAATTAAGCATAGGAATTTTTTCACAGTGAGGGTACTTCAACACTGAACAGTGAGTCAGCTGTGCAGTGACACTGCATGGTAATGTTAGCAGGAAGAATCCAGCCAGTTTAAACCAGGCGCAATGAAATAACTGGAAATGACAGAGAAGAGTGAAGCAATGTTACTGCAACATGACAAAAATAGTGAGGGAAGAGAAGATACTTTGAATGATGGGGTTGCAGAAAAAAGTATCATTAAAGAAAGAGAAAATAAAAGCAAAAGTCAAAAAAAAGGTACAAGGTTAAGATGAAAAGGAAATTTTAGACAGTTGCAGTCAAATGAAAAATATAACAAACGAATTACTAACAGTGCTAACTAATTCAGGTAGGAATAAGAACTAATCAAAACAATTACAGTGATTTGTTAAAGACTAGATCTCTGATCGAGTGGAATGTGTCCTAGAGATCATTAAAATAATAGGTATATTCATTGAGCTTTTGGGGATGGAATAGAGACATGTTTGCAAGGCACAAATCCAGTCATTTGGTCTGACTGGGTTCTTGCTATAGCTACAGGAATGCTTGTGGCTATTCTTGCATAAAACTGATGTTATACACTAGTCTGTTTACTTTTAATTTGACTTAACATTAAACAAACAACGAAAATATCAATTACATATCCCGTTTAAAAGGAGTTATCAAGCTGAAAGAAAAGCTGAAATATGAAGTTTTGCTCCTGCTTTTATATATGACAATAAAGGGCATCTGACTGATTTAAGGAAGGAACAATGTGTTCCCAAGTCTCCATTTGCAAGTCCTTTTCAATAAAATTTTCTGTAAGGGACAAAGTCTTGCCCTACCATGGGAGTTCTTGAAAATTTCTTTCAATAAGTAAAAGCCAAGTATGTATTCTGCAAAATGAGCTCACTGTAACTTTATTTCGAAAGATCCTTGCATTTGGGCAAATGTAGAGTCCTGCATAATTTGCATCTCTTATTGTGCAGACTTAGGCATGTTAGAAAATTGCACTGCCACCTTGCTTGTTATGTACTAAGTGATTTAGTGTCAATACTACTCAGAGAAGACCAGTAATAGATCTTACACTGTAGTATAGCTGCAAATAAAGCTAACTAAATGTTTACATTGTTGATCTTTTTAATTTCCACATATTTTCTAGCTAAGACGCCACTCCAAGTGTTTAAAATATCTGCTTCAATATAAAATGATGCTGGATTTTCTTTTTTTATAAATGCAAGATGCCATGCTTCTGACAAGGTAAAGCTATTTTTCATTTCTGTAATGACAAAACAAATGCACCTGTGGAAAACAGTACAATTATTTTGGGAATAGAGAATGCTTGAATTCCCAGGCTAATTTACTATTAAAAGATTATGCTGGTTCACCAAAGTTTTGTTTTCTTTAATTTCTCCAATGTTTCTAATTTCTTTTATTTTCTATAAAGAGTTGATAAGAATTGAAATCACAGCTGATTCAAGGCCCAATTCTGCTATTCCAAGGGCCCTCCAGTAGCTGCTGAAATCTTCACCAGTGTAAAGGAGTTCAAACAATACCCATGTGTCCTTACCCTTGTAACAAATTATTACCTGCTGAATGAGGAAGGAAAGCTTTTTCTCCTACTTCTTTGCTTCCCTGGTTCACAAAGAGCACGTTCACCAAAATACATTCTTCCTCTCTGCTGATCTTGACCTTACTCTAAGCTTAAATCAATAGCTACTTAGCTTCTGCATTTAGTCACACTAGGATTGAACCCATAACTCCTTCCCTGTTCTGTTGCTATATGAAAACTGGGTTTTAGTGAATTACTCATTCTTTCTTAGTGGACTCCGTCCCTTACATGAAAAAAAACTCTTCATTTCAGTTACTCCTGAAGCTCTTTGTTGAAGCATCCTCTCTTCTGTTGAAACACCTCCTTGTGTAAAACTTCTTTCTCTTACATAGATGCTTATGTCCTTTTCTATCGTGAAATGTAGGACTACTTAAATTCCCTGGAAGAAATATTTTATTACTAAATAGACTCCTTAAATGCACAGTTCACGCTAAAAGGGCTGTAAAAATTTGCTCAAATATTTAGTATTAGCATAATGCAAAAAAAGTTATCTTCATGTGACCTACCACTCATATTTTATGTTTCGTTTTCAAGGTAACCTCTGGACTAAAGAATGTGAGAATGAACAGTAATGGGTCTGCTGGAATTCATTTCCCTTGAACTAGGTAGGACTTTCAGACACTTCTAGTGCCCCATGTCTTCAATGTCATTCTTGTGTGCTCTTCTGACCTCTACCTACCTGAAACAGGGGGACAAGAAATTTATTACATATATGGCACACTCTGATTTAAGCCTACATGATCTCACTATTGTCATGGTGTGAGTAAGGAAAACTTGCCCATTACTGAAGAGTTTTTACTTATGAGTATTTTTCTTTTACTGCTGAAGTCATAGATCTCCAAAAGAGAGGGAGGGAAGGAGGAAGGGAGGAAATAAAAAGCACTGTAGGCATACTGTGAGATCAGAGAGAAGTACAAGAAATATTTCTGTCCTTTGTTTTAGTTTTCTTCACTTGAAGATGCATAAAAGTGGGCCTTAAGTCATCAGGAAAAAAAATACAGTGAAAATGGATATAAAAATTGCAAGTAAAGAATAATATACTATCTAATATTAGACTACAGTGGAAAGGAAGAAGCACAGGAATATCTGTCAAAAAGCATCATAGTTACTTGCAATTTCTTTATAACCTTTTGTGCCAATGTTTAAAGGAACAAATTTTCTTGTGCTCTTTGCCTAGTATCTCACCAATGCAGCTACTGCAAGCTAAGTTAGTTTCAAGACCAAAAGCTGTACAGATTCACTCTTCATTTCAAATTTAAAAAAAAAAAAAAATCAAAACAAAACACAGCTATCACCAATTAATAAAATAGACAACTTGTCTAAAAATTAATCTTCTATTACATCGAATGGTATTTTAAAAAGTTTTCATCCTTTTCAATACCAACTACATCAAATAGGTACTCTTTTGAAGAGAACATTTCTTCTCTTAATTCTGACAGCTCATCTGTGGATTTAAAAAAAATACAGAAATAAAGCTTTCTTGCAGTTCAGAAATTCTCTCATCTGTGTTTGAAATTACTTAACTGCCTCAATTAAAAACCCTCTGGAAAATATGTACCCAGAGATTTGTGTGTTTGCAGTTTTGGTGAATAGATCAAATGTGCTACTCTGTACATTTGCTAAATCTTTTTTCTTACAGGATAAGTCACAGCATTGATAGTACTTTTTTTTTTTTACTATGAACTAAAAAAAATAACACTTCTCTAAAAAACTCTGCAACCAACAATCCCTATACACTGAAAAACACAAACTAGTTTGAATCAGGCCAATTCATGCGCGTTTTTTATTTTTTTCCTTTTTTTTTTCCACTACTACATTCACCTTAACGGTCCTAAATCATCATTGATTGAAGCTGTGAGGACTAGAAAAAGCTAATGAAACTAACTTAACATTGACTTGGTAAAAATCCAGATAAAATTACAATTGTTATTTACCCAGTATTGGGTCTTCCTGAAGGCAGTTCCTGCTTATTCAGAAAATCAGTCTACTGTTAAAGCAGTCATGAGCCAGGAGGAACTTCTGATCCAAAGATATTATTTAATATGCTTTAGGTCATGCTGCAACCTCCTCTATTATTCATGGCCACTACCTTGCTTGCTTAGACTTGATTTGTGGCTGTGCTCCAAGCCCAGAAAAAGCGTCCAAGAACAGAGTGTGAGAGGAGACAGGCACCAGGCAGGAGAGGAGTATCTGTAGCTGATACAAGACATACGGGAGAAGTAGAAATGCACTTTCAGCAAAAACACTCAATGGAAGTGGCGTCAGAGTGTGAACAAAGGCATCCAGGAGACTCTCCAAGAAGGAGAAAAAACAGACCATCGGGAGTCTTATTTCAGCAGTGGGAAGAGAAAAGGAAAACTTGAAAATTCAGAAATTAAAATAATGACATAACCTCAACCAAAAGAACAACTGTGTGATTTGTCTTAAATCTGCTGAGCTCTCTATATGGAAATTTCACATATCTAAGTCTATCAAATCCTATTCTCAACTTAGTTAACTGCGAACTTGTGCCTAGATTAAAGCAAGTCAGCAGGTCTTTGGGACAATAAACACACTATGCATTTGTGCAGGAATTGGAAAACAATATGCCAGCCCGACATAGAATTGTTAGTGATTATATCCTTCTCCATCATTTTAAGCTCAACACTATCCACCTCTGCATGCTAAAGCATACCTGGATATGATACATAGTCACTGTTTCGAATGTCAAGACTTCTGTATTTCCTTACTAACAAGAGTGACTGCAAGTTCTTCCTTGTGTTTGCGAACCAGATGGTAGCAGTTGCTAAGGTTTTATTATTTACTTTCTCATTCATACTATGTGCAGCACACTGCTGATTCTGTTCCTTTTCTCCACTGCAGTACAGCAGATATTTAGTGAGCCAACGAAGAAAAACAGTGAAGAATTTTAGATGTTAATCATCTCCCTGAAGGACAGTATGAATTCCTTAACAAGTCCTTCCTCCCCCCATTCAATTGTCTCCCTGAAAAACATAATAAAATCTTTTAATCACCTAGGCAGAGTGAAGCAAAGAGGAAAAGCTTTACTGAAAGTATCTAGATAACGTCTATTATTCTATGAGAATAAGGCTTGTGAAACAGGCACCAGATATTTATACCCAAAATACTCATCTTAATAGAAAGTAGGTCATGGCTAATGTAAAAGTGAATGCTTCAGAATAATCATTTTAAGAGGGTGTGACAGTCTAAGAAATTAAAATATATCAATTCTAAGCAGTCATAAAAATCCACTTGTAACCAAATGTGTTCCAATAAGCTGCTTGTACCTAATATTTTATTTAACGGTTAGCATTCTCAATATCTACCATAATTTAGTTTTCTAAGAATAAACTAGAGCTGCATATAGAACAGTTGGGTGGAGATTTGTTTTTTGTGACTGTCAACAGATAACCTAAGTCTTTTCCTGGCATAGACAGGAGGGGAGCTCTTGCTATTTCTACTTTCAAAAGCTTGTCTAAATCTATGTTGTTTTACAAAGGATTGCAGAATGAATATGAACAGGAGTATTTTCAGAAGTATAATTTTTCAAGAGGGGGGTTGCTATTTAAAGTCTGAAGGCAGTGCCTTGCTGAAAAAACTGAGAAAAAAGCCAAACAAACATCTTACAAAAATGAGTCAACTGTGTCTCTCTGATCTTTATTTCTAAATTTTAACTAGTTTCAAGTAACACTTGTTAGAATGATAAAACAACAGTTTTGTGTTTTAATATTGAGCATTCCTGAAAAGAAATTACCAAGATTCCTAAGCAAATATTAAAAGAATAATAAAAATCTCCAAGTAAGGCAATAATATTCCTCATTTTTCATTTAGTTATTTCTATCCTGTTTTCATAATTTCAGGAAAATTCTATTATCATAAGCATATATTGGAGAAAGAATTGACTGTTACAATTATTGAAGGCAAACAGAAGTTAATCAAAGGCTTGCCCCATCTTCACAAAAACTCAAGAGTACATGAATATTGTGTTGAATCTATATTTGTTATGCCTGATTAATGAGCCCTTGTAGAGTCTTTTCATTTTACAGTTTTAACATAGAAATATCAAATTCACAAACCTTTAGGAGCTTTTGCAAACTACACCCAGCACGTTTGTCATATAATATCTCAGCCATTACTGGGATATAATTCACTATTATCTTGTTGACAAGGCTATGATTTGTTTCACACATCACTGTTCATTAAAATAATATGTAACTGTGATTTGTCCCACTTCAAAGCTTAACTACCAACAAATTCATGGTCAATTAGTTTAACTGAATGAATAACAGTTGGCAAACTATGTAGGTTTCTCACCTTTTTGTATTTGTGTTTACATGAGATTAGAAATCAGTTACGATACAGTGAATTATTTGTAGTTCTCCATTTCTTTCATTTAGTGGAAAAATATGTTATTTTAACTTGGATATGAAAAAAATCCCTCAAATAATTGATTTATTTCTTTGGGTTGGTAAAAGCTGAAGAAACCCAAGATTAAATCTCCTAATGAGATTTCAAAATAGTGCATATTTCTCTGGGACTTGTGGAAGCAAAAAACTGAAGATTCTTTCCTGTGTAACGTCTATACTTATAAGACCGATCCTTCACGCTCACGTCATTGGCTTTGCCCTCTGTGAGTATAGTCTTTTTTTTAGCAAAAAATGTAAAAGACATTAAAATTGAGAAAAAGAATCTAATTTTTTTATTCCTTAGGGGTATGTTCATCTGAAATATTGACCAGAAAAATAAACTTGTATTTCACTTATCTTTACTTGTGTCTTCTTGGTTAACTTGAATGTTTCATACAGAACAAATGTAATGCTTTTTAGTATGTGCAGGTGGAGTTAGCATTAATTTACCTCATATTTCAGAACAAGTAGGCTTCTGCAATTCGGAATGCTTGCACATACAAACCACTACTGTACTCAAGGGGGACCTTAGCATCTGAGACATCTGTTTAGCAACAGATACACATAAACACTGATCAGTTAAGAGAATCTTAAGTCACACCGAGGGCAACAGATGATCCAGAATGTAAACAACCTGGCTAACAAACAACTTAAGACAATCTCATTCTATTCTCTCTTTTAAATTCAGCAATTCTCTTACTCAAGGGAATGTTTGGCCAGGATGATATGGATATCTTTTAAAAGTACACCATAGTCATCTGTGATCTTATTTACATTATGAGTTTTAGATAGCTCCTCCTGCAAAAATTGTACTTTCTGGAATAAATTTCAGAGGGATTTTACTTTAGAAGGGAGAAGGTTAACACAGAGGAATACATCCTGACATCTTTATTCAAGTGAAAAATGGTAAGGGGCTGTTCTTTTCCTTTAAAACCTGTTCTTCACCATCCTAATTTTTTGCTCTTTTAAAATATAACAGTCTTGAAGAGACCTTGTTTGTTCAAGATGGTTACATTCATATATAGAAACTAGGCTTAGTTTTGGGGTTGTTGACACAGACTAATACAAACATAGAAAAAAAACCAAAAACAAACAAACAAAACCCAAAAGATCACATCCATAGTGGTTTGGTTGAACTTCAAATATGCCCAAGTAGTTCTGACAATATTTTAGAGAAGAAGACACACACCCTTTAGTAGGCCCTTTACTGGTAAAAATTCCTATTTTTAGAATCATAGAGTCATAGAATGGTTTAGGTTGGGAGGGACCTTAAAGATCGTCTAGTTCCAACCCCGCTGCCACGTTTTTTTCTGCCTTTGTTTTAGCAGACCGTGTTTCTGAAGGAATTTCAATATTGTCTGTAAATTCCAGTTACCTGTGCATAGAAATCATTACAAATCCAGATTCCTCAGACAAGCCAAGGATTTAAAAGGCTGTTGGTTTTTTTTTTAACTATATTCATGATTTAAGTTAAACAGGAAAAATAGGGCAGAAATACCATCTCAGAAACTTTGACTAGAATTGTGTTCTGAATCAATTCAAAATTAAATTGCTTGATATTACACCACAACAATTTGGGCAATTTGATTGTCTGTTGTTCATGAGCCATTTTTCTAAGATACAAAGTATCATAAGATGCCCTACTATATCACATGATTCGTCAAAAAAGAGAAGGAATTGTCACCTTACAAAATAAATAATATGGCTATATAGATTGGAGCATAAGAGGGAACACTGCTATCCCATGAATATTTTCCGTGAATCATGGTGGCCAGGATGCTAATTAAAACCAAACTATTATTGAAGTGAAAGATGTTTAGGTATTTCATTAGACCAGTCCACGTTGTAGCAAAAAATCTCATTTTCCTCATATAGATGTCACAGAAACAACACCTCTTTCATGGAAAAAACAATGTGCTTTAAAGGTGTCCTGGTTTGAGGTAAAACAGAACCAATTTTGTTCAGTAACTTCGCTTCTTAGCTGGGCCTCTTCTAACAACTGAAATTAACTGCATATTGTGCAGACAGTGTTCACTCTCTCAGAGTGATAAGGCCAATGTTTATAGCTGATGCCCAGGCATGGGATGCAGAGAGGCTCTTGCTTATACTTATTGCCATAACAGCCAAGGCCAACCAACTTTGTTATTTGCCCCGTTGGAGGGTCGGAAGCAGAAAAGCATAGTGGGGTCCCACCTGGAGGGAGGAGCGGACAGGACAGGTGACCCAAAACTGACCAACAGGGTATTCCATCCCATCTGCCTCATGCTCAGTATAAAAGCTGAGGGACCAAAGGGTCACGGGCTCTTCCTTCAATGGCCGACGTCTGAGGAGGACTCTCTCTGCCTGTGATCCCAATCCTGACTCCAGATCCGGAATCCAGTTCCCGTCCGCCACTGAGTCCAGCCTGGGACTGCCCCAGTGCCAGCTGGTGACGTGATTGTCATCTCGGGAGCTTGATATGGTTTTGTATATATTTTTCATTATTTCTTTTTATTTTATTATTAATATTTCATTAAAGTAGTTTAGTTTCTTCTAAACTTGTAAGTCTCTTTTTCCTTCTCTGCCTCTCTCTTTGTAGAGGGGTAGAGGGGAGCATCTGTCAGTCCCGTCTGGGGTCCCTCGGGTCCCCAGTGGTGGATTTGGCCTAAACCACGACAAAAGGCTATTGGAGTGTGCCTGAATAAGGATTGCAGGGCTAGAATGATAGTGAAGTACAGTGTTAATCAGATGACTTTTTTTTTTTTTTTTTTGTTAGGAAGATACTTCAAAAGAGTCATAAAACAGCAAGACTCCTTAAAGATAGACCAGGACTCAAAATGCAAAATTTAATAATGGGAATGTTAGTTACTTATCAGACTTGTAAAGAATTGTGTCATATTTCAATTTGTACACACATTTGAGAAGACCCGATTTTAAAGTAATAATTTAGAATAAAATCAATGCATTTACCGTCATCTGTGTTTACTGGAGGGCACGGACAATTTGGCAATGACTTCACATGCTCTGAAGACTAGGAGCTTTGGAAAATGTGACACAAAGGTTATTGGAGTCATCAGTCAGTGAGCCAGTCAGCAATGGTGATAGAACCTCTGTGATAACTTATTTAATGAGGGAAAAAAACTGCATGACACTGACAGCAGCTGGAAAAGAGGAGTGACAATATGTGAGAGAAACAACTATACAGACACCGAGGTCAGAGGAGGCAGGGGAGGAGGAGTTCCAGGTACCGGAACAGAGGTACCCTTGCAGCCCATGGTGAAGACTACAATGAGACAGGCTGTTCCCCTGCAGCCCATGGAGGTTAACGACGCCTCCATCTGTGAAGGACCCCACGGTGGAGCAGGTGGATGTGCTCCAAAGGATGCTGTGACTTTGTGGGAAGCCCACATTGGTCCAGGCTCCTGGCAGGACCTGTGGACCCATTGAGAGAGAAGCCCACGCTGGAGCAGGTTTGCTGGCAGGATTTGGGACCCCATGGAAGGGAGCCCATGCTGGAGCAGTTTGTGAAGAACTGCAGCCCATGGCAATTTCTCACATTGAAGAATGTCATGGAGGACTGCATCCTGTGGGAGGAACCCCACTCTGGAGCAGAGGAAGAGTATGAGGAGTACACCCGCTGAGGAGGAAAAAGTGGTAGAGACAACATGTGATGAACTGACTGCAACCCCCGTTTCCCGTCCCCCTGTGTCACTGGATGGGGGAGGAAGTAGAGAAAACTGGGAGTGAAGTTAAGCCTGAGAAGAAGGAAAGGGTGGGGAGGAGTTACTTTAAGATTTCATTTTATTTCTCATTACACTACTCTGATTTGATTGGCAATAAATTAAAAAAAATTCCTTGAGTCAAGTCTGTTTTGCCCATGACGGTAATTGCTGAGTGATCTTTCCCTGTCCTTATCTCAACCCATGAACCTTTTGCTATATTTTTCTCTCCCCTGTTCAGCTGATAATGGGAGTGATAGGGCAGCTTTGGTGGGCACCCAGTGCCCTGTTATCCCACCACAACTGTCTTTGGTCCTACTACAAGATTCGGTGAGGAAGTCTAACAGTTGCAGAAAAGGAAGAGATAAGCAAAACCAAAACATATATCTTAAATATACAGAAATGGTTGTCTAACTGTATTTTGGTCTCTTAAACAAATAAATGTTCAGATAGTATTTCTCTGTCTCTGGAAGGAGAATCAACTGTTCTTCAGCGGAATGTCCCTGATCATAGTCAACTATTAGCACAAATTATGAACACATTCATTATTTTCGTAGCATTTACATATGCCCCGCATATCAACAAAAGCTAAAAAAGCTTTAAAAAGTGCTTGTCTTTTAGGTTACATTTAACTTAGAAACAGAATGAATAATAGCCATAAAATACCTTCCTAAAAAAAGAGTCTAAAAGCCTGAAGCAATAGTATAATGGGAAATGTTCTTAATGCAGCATGGTTTTCTGGAAGGAGGAAGTACAGCTTCTTAAATATTTCAGTGTGATTCCTCAAGGGAAATATCTCATACTTCTGTGATCTCCAGGGCAAAGCACAAACAATGAACTTACAGAAAAAAAAAAAAAAAAAAAAAGGCTGGTTTGTCAGTGCCAAAAAAGCAGATCATGCGTGTTTACATATCGAGACCAAAGAGACCTTTAATCTTGGATAGTGCATCTGGCAACTTAAATATGAATTTAAAGCTTGAATTTAAGCCTACCAGATTTTACTGGCTTGCTGATTTCAGAGAAAAAACCCAAAACTTAATTCTCCCACACTCATAGAAGCCGCTGGGTCCAAGCTAGGACACCCTGGCAGGTATGACTATCATCATTTCGGGTCCTGTCCTCTCATATAGATTACACTAAGAAAATCCAGCTTTGGCAATGTTCAAGATCTAAGAGGGATAAGATTTTCAGATGGCTTGACTGGCAGCATCTCCTGCAGTGTTACAGGGAAGTGGTGGGCTCCTGCAGAGAGTTTCACAAGCTGCCGACACTTTTTGTACTCCTCCATGTCATTTCTCATGCACCCAAATTTAGCTGTCACTGCTACCTCAGCTACTCTTCTTCACTCGGTACTGAGCCACACAGTTTTTACTCTGGCTCTGCCATGAAAGGTGGTGGATAATCCCCTATCTCACATCCCCTATGAGGAGATCCATTTGTGTCATCTGAGGAGAGATGACAACTGACACAGCTGTGTGTCATGAGGAGAAAGGGCTGTGAAAGGTGATCTTTTGCTGAATGAACAGCTAAAGACCAAGACAACTGGATATCTGGAGACATCCAGTGCTATAGGGCACTATGCTGGGGATTCTAATCCCATGCATTATAATAGAAGTAAAAAGCATTTCTGAACTTACAGAAAGTCAGGTTTTGGCTCAACACTGCACAAGAACAATTATGAGCAACATTAAGGCAGAGTGCTTGCAATCTGGTAAATGTGACTGCATGTCCCTAAAACAACTGTGGTGGGGAGATAATGTCATTCCCAAACTCACTGCTTATTACTTCTCTATGCTTTGCTTAGTGCCTGTGGATGCGAGACACCAACATGTGTTTGTAGTGTTAACAAGACAGGTGTCATTCTTTCCTGAGACACATATTGTTTATGAAATAGTTTTAACTTGCAGGAAGGAGTTATCTGACCTAGAGAGATTGGAAGGCAATGTGCACAACTAAAGTGGAGAGACTCAGCCAGCCCCTAAGGGTAAGAGAAAATCTCCCACTTCCCATTGATATTTATTAGTATTAAATGAACCAGAATTCTGAAGACTAAAAAGCAAATCTGAGCTTTGAAATGTCTTTTTCATACTTTTTTATTCTCATATAACTCTTACGATGAGTATTCTATAAGCCTGTCATAAAAAGCAGTATTTCTTTTCACGTTTTCCTTGCAAAGAAAGCTGACATACAATGCATTTTGATGAAAACACATTTTTTCATAAGAATTATGGAACAACCCTGCAAAAAAGTTGGTGCTATACTCACCAGGTATCTCAAGAGTATAAATGAGAGTCTACATGCAGAGCAGAGGCAACGTCTCAGGCTTTGCTCTCTAGGGAGAATGTCTATAAGACAGCAACAACTGTTGAGGTTATCCAGTAACACCTGGTGACAGAAATAAGCTTCAAGACACTACTAACAATACATTTTGTTGCTTTTTGTGCCTCAATTTACAAAGGCACAAAGGCTTAATCAAACATTTACTCTGAGAGAATAAACTACACTTGCCTTTTGTTTTAAAAGTCATATAATTATCCTGGTCCCAAAGTTATTTGAGAAAGACTAGCTATGCTGTTCCTAGAAGAGCGATGGATGATGAGTTATAATAGCTATTACTAAAAATAGGATTCAGAGCTGGAATGCATACTTTCAACCAAGCTGGAAGGACTGGTTTAAAGACGGATACCAAAACACTGGAAAGAAATCTCCTTTGGCAGGCACAAGCTCTTTGGCAACCATCACAAGAGGTGTGAATACAGTCCGTTGCTCAGAATATTCATGCAAATTGCAGAAACCTACTTAGAAATGTAGAAAAAAATTGATTCCTTACTCTCTAGAAGAGGATGATGAGACAAACAATATTCAAATACTTTAAAAATTGATGAAAAGAGGAAAAACATAATGTTTTATCCAAGTCTGTAGAAGATAGGACAAGAAGTTCTGGTTGTGAAAGTAGCAAGAGAGATTTAGGTTGAATGTTACTTTGAAAGGAAAACTTTCAAACTGATGATACTAAATTAATTCATTACAAGTGAAAGGTAGACTCTTCATTTAAAACAGGATAAAAGACAGAGCTGCAGGTCATCCTGCTATGCTAAATATTGCATAAACATAAAATTTTATGGACATTTTGTCTGCACACGCAGTATAATTTTAATAATTATTTACATTATAAAAGATCTACACTCCTTTTTTTCCTACACAGTGTAAGTTTTACAGAACAAAGTTCCTCAAATAACATTACCATATTACCTTGTTGTTTGAATGTGACAACTAGATGATGTCACGTAACCATGAGCTTTGTAAAAGTTAGTAATAGATACGGCACATTTGACCACTGTCCCAGCTCCAAAAAGCTTACTACCTAATAAACACTTCAAACAATTTTACAATTAAAATAAAAGAATACAAAAAGTAAATAGAAAGTAATTTTGAAATTAAATTCTACTGTGGTACTTCCACAGAGTGGCAATTAAGTTTGCATCATAGTGCTGATCTAGCTTCAAAAATTAACTTTTTTTGTGCTAATTCATATTGATCATGAGCTTTTATGCACTTGAAAACAGTAAAGATTTGACAAACAAACATCACTGAGCCTTTTTCTTAACACATTCAGGACTGAGACCTTAATGTTAATTTTAAGCTTTACGCCTTAATTCTGCCAGTGTTTATTTATGTGCTACCACTGTTATCAATGGAGCAAGAATGTCAACATCAAGTCTTCCCCTAGAAGCATCCTTCTTAAAAACCAACAATGTAAACCATTGAGGCTTGAAGAACTTTATTTTGCTGCAAATCTACTAAATGCATTTTCTAAACAGTTATAAAATTGTATTTAAAGGGTAACATCTATAAACATAATAGAGCCTCAAATATACACAGGGGCAGAAAATGTCCAATATCACTACTTGGGATGATACATCAGTTAAAATATATTCATTCTTTTCTTCATTTTTTCACACAGTTTATATCAGCAGTTCTACACTTTTTAATGGTTACATAACCGCTAGGAGGAAAAAAAAAAAAAAAGAAAAAGAAACCCATGTCATCTCATATCCTCTTTTTTGGTCACTGTGTGTCAGAAGAGATACAGAAATAACATACAAACCAGCAGAAGTACTGGCATGATTGTACCTACACTAAATTCATTTTAATTAACTGACTCACCTCCATCATGCCTAAGAATCCATGTGACTGTTAGCAAAAGCATAGCTAAATTAGATCAAACTTGTCTGCGAGAGTGGGCAGAGGGAACACTTCCTGATTATCAGGCTTGCAGGAACTTGGTCCCAGCTGTGACTACATGGAGGTGTACAGCAGGAGGGTAATGAAGTAGATCTGGATACCAGCACTCTGTTGACCACAGGAGGAGAGGTAGAAAGCTGCATATTAGGATTATTGGTATTATAGTATTGGTAAATATATTTTTGATTTTGATAGAATACTTTGCACCACTTCTGCCAATTCTTATTTATAAATAGCTTTATTTCTTACAACTGATATTTCAAAATATTTAAACTTGCATATTTTTAATACAACTGTGTAAATCCTATGTAGAATAAATCTGTCGCAGCTTCAGCTTTTCTAGTGACTAATGAATAATAATGAGTCAAGGCACTTCTTATAGAAAAGAATACAATCCCAGTTTAAAGACTAGAAGTGACCACCATGTCCCTAAAAATTCTTCAAGTTGTTTCTTATCTTCGCTGTTAATAATGTATGTCCTTTTTCCAGTTTTAATTTATATGGGTTTGAATTTCAGCCACTGAACTTTGTACTTCTTTGGTCTGGTTAATTCAAGTGTCCTGTTCTATTAGCAATCTTTTCAATTACTGATGACTCTACTAAATTACCTTTTTAACCTTCTTTTGGATAAACTAACAGAACAGTAAATGTTAAGAATACACGTAGATTGACCAGATGGCTTAAGGGAGATATAACTCCACCTTCACGTTTCTCATTAGCTCTACTCTGTATAATTTAAATTTTCCTAATCAGAAGAAGTGGTCCAGAATTGTATAGTCCTCCCATTCAGACATTACCTAAATGCAAGCAGCTCAGAATAATTTAATGCATCTAATGTATTTCATCTAAAAAGCTGCATAAATTAAACAGTTTATTCAGCTTCTCTGAAGTTCTATTGTCTTCGAAAGATTTTAAAATTAAACCAACTTAAAACCAGCATAATCTCATTTAGTGACATTTCATCTATAATAGCACCTGGCAACCAACCTTCGCCCTGATTGATGACCAGTAGGCTACTATAGTAAGTAAAATCAGCAATACAATTATCATAATATACATGGAGGGCTTTTTTTTAACTGTAGATTGTAATTCTGGGATGCACTTCACCCTGCTCATAACAGTTTGATATCGAAACTCCTGTGTGACCACTTCTTAAAGCAGAACCATGCCTTATTTTGTGTTTTCTCTGACTGTTTCAGCAGTTCTCCAAAAGGACAATGCTATGTTGCTAGATAATATTAAGTAACAGACATTGCTGAACCGAGGTAGGGAGATGTGTCTTAACCTTAAGAAACAAGCAATGACTTGCCTTTTCCTCACTCTGCATGGTCAGTTTTCTTGGTTCTATGGGAGCTGCAAATTTTCTAAGAAACAAGCAGGGTTTATCACCTACCCAGAGGCACCCAGAAATTACAGCCCTGAGGAACCCAAGTGCACTGTTAATTAATCTTGTGGTTGAAACATGTCTGATTCATGGATAAACAGATTATATTTAAAGAGCCAGGAGGAGATACAGTTGTAATGGTTAAAAAGCATGTCGGTACTACTGGTAATGGTCTTTAAATGAGAATTTCTTAGAATAGAGCATGTAGGTGCTGAGTACAGGAAATACACATATATATATTTCAGTTCACTTGAAAGAGTTAAATCCCTCTGTTTAATTAGAAACATAAAGTGTTTTTTTCTTATGACAAGTTTTTCTTAGGTATCTTCTTTTTTTGTTTGTTTGTTTCGACTCCACAGGCCCTCCTTAGTTATATTTTGTTAGAGGGGAGGAAATAGACAGTTATTATTCATTATTATATGTTTAATAACAGCAGTTAACTGGAGGGGAAAAAAAGAAAAAAAAAAAAAAAAAGGTGGAGCAGTATTGCCAGTTCCTAACAAGAAGTTATCATCTGGTCTGTACTGGACATTTTTGAGAAGCTTTGTCAAGACATACTGCATCATGAATTATTCATTTTATCAGCTCTATTAATTCCATTACAATGGTAACACATCCCTAGGGACTGAGACTCAACTCTCCTTCTGTCTACTAGCATCACAAGGAAATCTAAAGGAGAGACTGAAAATGGCCCTACAATTCATCACATTTTGTTTGGTACATTCAGAAGAGCACATTATTTATACATGAAGATTAAATATGCATTTATTTATCACAAGCAAGGATAAAATGATTAATATGACTTCTGAAAACAAAAAAGAGCTTACAAGGGAAACAAGCAATGCAGAATTGTAAAATCACAATCAACTTTTCAGTTATACAGCTAAATGCTCAAATAATGGGTAATTTTACTGCATAACTGAAGAGTTGGTTGTGATTTTGCATCACAGAGCCACTTCTGGATGAAAGGGTAATAATGAATTAAGACAGTATATCAGATAAGAAGCTTCAAGAAATATAACCACATAGGTGTTGCTACATCTTACATTAGTAATTAAATGCTTCCTTTTTATCCATGTATATTTAAAAAAAATAGATATTCAACAGCATCTGCAGTTTGCACGGCAGGAAGACACCTACCTCAGTGATCTGAAAAAAGGGTAGTTATATCATAACAAGTAAGGATGAGTCATCACTTATACAAATAGTCCTAATGGAAGTAACTGCTGACTAAAATGCCTGTGGAGATCAGACAGTCGAGAACAAGTGAAAATGATGTGGATAAGGCTGGAGGTGAGAATTATCAGTTTAGCTGTGGATATTTTCAGGATTTGAAAGAGTATATGCTATAACTCATCTGCCTTTCTGTTGCGCTATCAGTTATGGAAAAAACAGGCCAATGCAGTGAACTCTTGGAAAGTGGAGGCAGCCGCAGACAAGAACCTGGAAGAAGATGTGAAGAAGCAGTGAGAAGAACAGCTAAGTGTGAATGTACTGCTGAAGGATGACCAGCTCAGGACAGCCATTCTCCGTGCAGTGGAGGGCTGAAAAATAAGGGAAGAGAGATGGCGTGGTGTGAGCTGCATGGCAGCATCCTCCACAGTGGATTTCATGCTCAGGTCACTGGGAGCCACTTCGTTCCTCCCACATGGACTGCCGTGGCTGAATACTGCCAATTGCCCCAACCAGTGCCAATTCCATACCACTCCTGGGCACTCAGGGCAGATGTACCAGGTTAAATAAAATAAACCACTGATAATTGAGTATATTTATGGTTTATATTTGACTGATATTATTTCTCTGTGTCTCTGAATACAAAACAAGTCCCCTTTCATGAGATAAAGTGAGCAATAAAAACTTCAGGGACAAGTTGGAACACTAACTATTATATTTCATTAAATTAAAAATTAAAAATTTAAATTATTTTTTTTAAAAAATACATATTTTAAAATGTAATATGTTGAGAACTTCAGGATGACAAACAAGTGTACCTATAGAATACTGGGAATTATTTCTCCTATATGAGTAAATTCATATAAATACTGCAAACAACCATAAACAAACTATTCATAGACCATTTGCTGATTAACCGCTCCACAACCCATCATATTCCTATTTTTATAGAACTTTATGCCCAGCTTTAAGTTTAGTACAACATTATGATTTTAAGGATATAAATTTAACACATTGATTTAAGCACAAAGAGGTGCAGAAAAAAGTACTGTATCGGGTGGGGGTGCCCAGGCATTGGCAGCAGAGGCTTACTGGGCAGCTTCTGCAAGGAGAAAACTGGGCTGCCCCGAGCTGGACACAGCCAGTTCCAGTCGGCTCCAACCGACCCACTGCAGGACATGGCTGAGCCCCTCTCTCAACCAAGCTGGTGCCTTGGTGACAGAGCCCGCTCTTTGCTCATTCCACAAGGTTTGGCATGCTGAAGGAAATAGGCTGTCCAGCCATTTCAACACTGGGGCTCTACCACACGTGGCCAAAACCAGGAAATTCAGATAATAAAATATAACCACCAAAATTCAGGACTTCAGGAGAGTTGTGAGAAGATGGTAATGTTAAGAATCCAAATTTGGAGCTCAAACACATAAAGTCTGCTTAAATTCTACCTGGAGAACAGTGGCAGCCACACAAAATGAAGCATTAGGTGGCAGGCTGCCCTCGTTTATATTAAGGGAGGATTTACAATGTTACCTTAATTTATCTCCTAAACTGTCTGTTCCCTGAAGTGCAAATATCTTGTCCTTTTGGGCAGTATTCTTCTAAGTGGAAATGTCTCAGAACAGATCTCTCTGAAGTCCCTCTGAGAATTTGAGCCACAGACATCTTTGGCAAATTCATCCTAGGGATATGGGCTGGAGTAAGACAACATTATGGAGTGTTTCTCCCAGCATAGCTGCACTCCTGTGGCAATAGCATAAAGAGGGGAGGGAACAGTGAAATTAAGATTTTCGTGGGCTATCGCTGGGGTATGTAGAAGGCTACTTCTGCAGAAAAATCTTTCCTGCCTCTTAGGTCCTCATGCATTTCTATCCTCAGTTATATGAGCTGTATAATTCAAAAATATGGCTGTACATACACTTAAGTCTCAAAACTGCCGAGAATTATAAGCATAAAGAGCACAGAACCATAGTCATAAAATCCAAGGAAAATGAAGCGTTTCCTAGATCTAGTAACTTGTCTAAATATAATTCATTCAGTATAGTTCATCAACTTTAACTATATCTGCTTGTTCACATTATGAAGGTCAAATACAAGGATGGATTTGAACTCCAGGCATTTCTATATTTCTAGCTACCAATCCCATATATCAATGGCTCATATAGTGAACAAAAATAAACACTTCACTAACTTGATAGTCTGTGGAAGAGACAGGCTGGAAAAGATGCAAATAATTAGTGACACTCCATATAAGAGACCTGGAAGAAGGTCAAGAAATGACACCATGAGATATACATGAGATATACTCAGATATACATTTAACACAAGAGCACTCTCTCTATGTTATCATGGTTGCATTGTTTTATTATTGTTGTTAAGAGGAGAAGTAATATGACTTGATAAAGCAAAGCATAGGGCCATATCTTCTTTTTACTGCCTGAGAGTTCATTTCAAAGGCCTAAATGCAGAAAGTCAGGGAGGTGGGTTTTTTTGTACGTTCTTCAAACATCAGACAACTCAGCATAGAATCAACATACAGTGGGACAGAGATCAGACATTTTAGGGTAGCCCTGGGGGATGATCTTTGTCATTTATTGTAATGGCAATTTGGTAGAATAGTCAATAGAACATTTATTTTTAATGGTACTGCTAGGTTCTGAAATTATACTCAGCAGGTTGGTTGATCCTGCAGAGATTTCAAGCACAATATTGCAAATTGTGCAATAAAGCATGTTACTTTAATCCCTCTATTAAGGACAGACAGTCTTT
Source organism: Vanellus vanellus (assembly GCF_965231255.1). Lineage (NCBI taxonomy): Eukaryota > Metazoa > Chordata > Aves > Charadriiformes > Charadriidae > Vanellus > Vanellus vanellus. Next base: position 113,135,865 of record NC_138905.1, read on the forward strand.
TCAGATAAACTAAGAACCATTGCATATTTTCTCCCAACTAAATGTACGAGGCCAACCTAAGCCTGTTTTGTAGGTTTAGCAAAATTTGTCTTGGAGGCCATCAGCAAATATAGCAGACACGACTCAAGCTTTAGCATAATGGGCTTGTGATCCAAAAATAACTGAGGAAAAGATTCATTCAATAAGTTATGACCTTGATCTTGTTGATGTTTTTGTACATATCTAACTCATGCATATGGATAATCCTCCAGACCACAATAGCATTATTCATAAAGTTAGCAAGCATTGGAATAAAGGGTTCAGTCCTACCTTTAGTGGTAATGGTTATTGATTATGTTATGGTGCTTGCTGTATATGAAAACTTTTAGAAATGCATTTTTTTTTAATACAACTAAAGGAAACCTACTGAGATTTTTATTTCCCTGATTAAAATTTTGTTACTTTCGTATAACTGATGCATCAGAGTACTTGATGTAGGAGATACAAAAGCCCTTGGAAATAAGCATGTAAAGTCTTGCATTGGCATAAGAGTAGACATGTTATTTTTTAGTACTGGGGTAACAAAACCATTTACCCTTGTAAGATATTCATGGATTGGGTTTGAAATACTTGAAAAATATATAGTAGGGGTTTTGACTATCACTTATTAGATATTTCATCATCAAGTTCAGTTGTCAGTGAAGTTAGGCTGTTCTTTTCATGATATTGCAAAATTAATGGTTGACGTAACTTTGGTGATGCTGCAATATAAGATTGATAGAAGTGCAACATCAAATCAGCAGAATAACTTATTTCTACAATATTATGGAAATTGTTTTTGATATGGTGTACAAATATATACGTTGGACATTTTAGGGCCACAAATGATACAGTGTAGGTTGTTGTTTTCTTGTTTTATGAGGAGGAGCTATTCTCTTCTTTAAGAGGATTCTGAAATATGATATTTATTTTTGCTCTTGCCGAGGCAGAGAAGTTGTAAAGATGATAATAATTGCTACCATTTGTTTCAGAAGCATGTATGTTCAACATTCTTTACAAACTTGCTTCATAACAAAATGTGTGATGCTTGTGACTAGTTCCTGAAGAGCAATTATACAGAATCACAGAACAGTAGGGGTTGGAAGGGACCTTTGGAAATCATCTAATGCAAACCCCCTGCCAAAGCAGGTTCACCTAGAGCAGGTTGGACAGGAATGCATCCAGGCAAGTAACTGCAAATTAAGCATGCTGAACTTTCACCAATAGATGCCATGCTGTTTCCTGACTGGCAACTGAAGATTTCTGTCTTCCAGTGGATTAAAGCTGGGACAATAAATTTTAAAGCAGCTTGGGTGACATTTTTTATTATTCCAGGTTCACTGATATGACCATAGATATTTAAGAATTTAAGTTATCAGCAGGATTTCTGCAGTTTCAGTCTTACCATCGCAAATATGAAAATATGGTAGTTGGGGAACACTTAGAAATGTCTATTTCAGGGCATCACTATCAAAGATTGATTGGAATTTTTGTTTTCCTATTCTGTTTGTAAAAAACAATGGCTGAGAATGCATGTCACCTCATTTAAAGAATAATCATACAATATCTACATCTGAGAAACTGCCTTCGTAGACAGTGGAAGAAAAAACAGTCACTTCTATAGTTCCATTACTCTCATCCTAAAACATATAATACAAGGCAAATGAATTGCACACAAAACATATTTAACTCTCCCCATTGTCCATACAAGAATCTAGATGATCAATTCCCAGTGGTATTGTGGACATTTAAAGGAAGGTGAGTTAAAACCCCATCTTATGAGGCAATTTTTCCAAGCAAAAGAAATCTTCTCATAACTAGAAATTCATAGAATCATAGAATGGTTAGAGTTGGAAGGGACCTCAAAGATCATCTGGTTCCAACCCCTCTGCCATGGGCAGGGGCACCTTCCACTAGACCACGTTGCTCAAAGCCACATCCAACCTGGCCTTGAACTCTTCGAGGGATGGGGCATCCACAGCTTCTCTGGGCAACCTGTTCCAATGTAAATAATTTCTTCTTAATATCTCATCTAAATCTACCCTCTTTTAGTTTAAAACCATTACCCCTCATCCTATCACTATACTCCCTGATGTCCCGCCCTATCATTCCTGTAGACACCCTGGAAAGGGGGTACAGGCAGGCCACTATATGGTCTCCTTGGAGTCTTCTTTTCTCCAGGTTGAATGACCCCAACTCTCAGCCTGTCTTCATAGGAGAGATGCTCCAGTCCTCTGATCATCTTCATGGCCCTCCTCTGGACTTGCTGCAACAGGTTCATATCTTTATGCTGGGGGGTCTAGAGCTGCATGAAGTAGTCCATGTGCAGTGTCCCGAAAGTAGAGGGGCAGAATCACCTCCCTCAACCTGCTGGCCACACTTCTTTTGATGCAGCCTAGATTGCCGGCTCGTGTTGAGCTTCTCATCAAACAAAAACCCCAAGTCCTTCTCCCCCAGCCTGTATTGATGCTGGGTGTTGCCCCAACCCAGGTGCAGAACCCTGCACTTGGCCTTGTTGAACCTCATGAGGTTCACACGGGCCCACTTCTTGAACCTGTCCAGGTCCCTCTGGATGGCATCCTGTTCCTCAGGCTTGTCAATCACACCACTCAGCTTGGTGTTGTCTGCCAACTTACTGAGGGTGCACTCAATCCCACTGTCTGCTCTGGTGAAACCCCACCTGGAGTACTGCATCCAGCTCTGGAGTCCTCAACACAGGAAAGACATGGACCTGTTGGAGTGGCTCCAGAGGAGGGCCACAAAAATGGTCAGATGACCGGTCCACCTTTCCTATGAGGACAGGCTGAGAGAGTTTGGGTTATTTAGCATTGAGAAGGCTCTGGGGAAACCTTATTGCAACCTTTCACTACTTAAAGGGGGGATATAAAAAAGATGGGGACAAACTTTTAAGCAGGGCGTGTTGCAATAGGACAAGGGGTAATGGCTTTAAACTAAAAAAGGGAGATTTAGACTAGATAAAAGGAAGAAATTCTTTACTCTGAGTGTAGTGAAACACTGGAACAGGTTGCCCAGAGAGGTGGTAGATGCCTCATGCCTGGAAACATTCAAGGTCAGGTTGGACAGGGCTCTGAGCAACCTGATGTAGTTGAAAATGTCCCTGCTCATTGCAGGAGGGTTGGACTAGATGACCTTTAAAGGTCCCTTCCAACTCAAACTGTTCTGTAATTATATATGTAGAACAATAAACTTACCTGTAGTTAGTGGTCGTTAAGGAAATTAGGTCAGGACAAAATGACAATATGACCAATTTCCCAACTGAAAACTGTGGTCACTGTAGTGACTTGTCTCCCCAAATAACGTCAAAGTTTTTTCTTATGTCCTTCTATCAATTTTCTGAAAGACCTTTCTTTGAAGACTGTACTTTTAGAAATGACATAGCAGGTAACTCTATTATTTTGCTGACATCAAGATATTATACTCAGAAATAATACCTTTTTAAAGTGCTACTTCCAGAGTGAGGCAGCGACAGGGCACTCCTCTAGACTTCAAGGTTTAACAGGTTAAGAGAATGGTTAGCAGATAGGCAGTGGCACTAAATCACCTTAATACTGTACTGACTTAGTCAGTTTTAGCAGAGTTACTAGCTACAAATAGCTACAAATAGTATGTACACATACACCTTAAGAGTTCAAGAGCTACATGAAATAAGTTTAGTGACCTCGATCCAATTGCCAGAAGCCAAGTGTCCACATTGATAAAACCATGGTCTCAGCTGAGACTAATTAGCACACTAGCAGACAATGTCAGTGCACTTGCCAATTACTGAATGGTCAAAAAGCTAGACCTCTTCTGTCTCTTTTCAGAAAAGTGCCATGGGATGAGAAATTTTTATTGCTGTTCCTCTTGTTGAACCTGGTTTTTGGACTAAGCAGAAGAATGAGGTCTTCAGAGATACATATCAAGCATTTTTCTGGGAAATTAGATCTTTATAAGTAATTAAGCATATCTCTTAATGAGTCCAGTAAGAGATAACTCTATTTTAAATGGAATTATTTTCATAATAAGCAGAATAGTATACTTTTGCTTCTGAATTCCCACATCACTCTCAGACGGAAAAAACCTGCTTCTTTAATATATGCATTTTCATTTTGCCTTTCTTAATACAAATCTAATTATCCTCTGCCTTTCAACATTTTACTCACTTTATCTGTAGACTATCCAAACAAATAAATACACTAAATGATGGCACTTAATAAAACCTTTGTCCACACTGTTTGCTCATGAAATCATAAACATTTCCTGGACCAAATTAGCAATAGCAGAAGCCTTTTCAAGCACACCCTTGATAATACGGAACAATTCAAGAAATGTATTAGGATGTAACATTTTATCCACAAACATATTTATTCTTTGCTCCCTTACAATGTAACATGATGCTTAAGAGGAATGGCCAGATGTCAAGTCTTCAAAAGTGTTTGGACTGTAAGGTTCTGGGAGCCCATAAACAGAGGCTGCTTCTACTTTACCAAATAGTGCAGAAGAGAAGGGCCCTGAACAGTAATAAGCCTGACCAGCCTCACTGGAGACCTCCACCCACACCAGTGAACCTAGGAGCTCTATTTAAGCTCAGACTGGGGCCTTTATTTTTCCACCTGAGCTATGGCTGAGGGAGTGCTAGTCTTGGGGCTGGAAGTAAGTTGAGCATGAGCCAGCAGCCTGCCCTGCCAGCAGAGATGGCCAGCAGAGATGGCCAGCTATTATATACAAAGACACAGACAGTAGACTTAGGGATGTGAGTTTGCTTTCTATTTGCTGCTCATTAGTTCATATCTAGACACTGTGTCCAGTTTAGGCCATCCAGTATAACAAAGGCATCTATAAACTGAAGCAAGGTAAGAGGAGGCACATCAAGTAGATCAATGCTGGAGCACTTGCCATGTGAGGAGAGGCTGAGGGAGCTGGGCTGCTTCATCTTGGAGAAGAGATAGCTGCAGGGAGGGGTTGGGACAAAAAGAGCAGGTATAAATTGAAACAAGATGCTTAAGGTCAGATATGACAATAAGCTTTTTCCTTACAAGGGCAGTCATCATGGGAGTAGGTTTCTCAGTGAGGTTTTGTGGACTCTTTGAAAACCTAGAGGTTTTCAAGACCTGCTTAGAGAAAGCCCTATGCAGCCTGGTCTGGCCCCAGAGCTGGCCCTGCTGGTTTGGGCAGGAGGTTTGACGACAGACCTCCCAAAGTTCCTCCGAATGGCACTATGCTATGACTGTAAGGTAGGAATGGCTAGGACATTAACTTCAAAAATACACCACTAGTGCTACAAAACTAATCATAGAATCATAGAATTGCTGAGGTTGGAAGGGACCTTTAAGATCATCAAGTCCAACCATTAACCTACCCTGACAAAAACCACTTCTCAACCATGTCCCTAAGTACCTCCAGGGATGGCGAATCTGCCACCTCCCTGGGCAGCCTATTCCAATGTTTGATAACCCTTTCAGTGAAAAAATGTTTCCTAATATGCCATCTAAACCTCCCCTGACATAACTTAAACCCATTTCCTCTCGTCCTATCACTTGTCACCAGGGAGAAGAGGTCAGCCCCCACCTCTCTACAACCTCCTTTCAGGTAGTTGTAGAGGGTGATAAGGTCTCCCCTCAGCCTCCTCTTCTCCAGTCTAAACCACACCAGTTCCCTCAGTCGTTCCTCATAAGATTTGTCCTCCAGACCCCTCACCAGCTTTGTAGCCCTTCTCTGGACATGCTCCAGCACCTCAATGTCCTTCTTGTAGTGAGGGGCCCAAAACTGAACGCAGTACTCGCGGTGGGGCCTTACCAGTGCCGAGTACAGGGGGACAATTGCTTCCCTAGTCCTGCTCACCAGACACTATTCCTGATACAGGCCAGGATGTTGTTGGCCTTCTTGGCCACCTGGGCACGCTCCTGGCTCATATTCATCTGGCTGTCAACCAGCACCCCCAGGTCCTTTTCTGCCAGGCAGCTTTCGAGCCACTCCACCCCCATCCTGTAGCGCCGCATGGGGTTGTTGTGACCCAAGTGCAGGACCCAGCACTTGGCCTTGTTGAACCTCATACCATTGGCCTCGGTCCATCGGTCCAGGCTGTCCAGATCCCTCTGCAGAGCCAACCTACCCTCAAGCAGATCAACATGCCCACATAGCATAGTGTCATCTGCGAACTTACTGAGGATGCATTCGATCCCCTCATCCAGATCATAAAGATATTAAAGAGAACTGTCCCCAGCACTGAGCCCTGGAGGATACAACTTGTGACCGGACACCAACTGGATTTAACTCCATTCACCACCACTCTTTGGGCATGGCCATCCAGCCAGTATTTTACCCAGCAAAGAGTACACCTGTCCAGGCCATGAGCAGCCAGTTTCTCCAGGAGAATGCTGTGGGAAAACGGTGTCAAAAGCTTTGTTAAAATCCAGGTAGATAACATCCACAGCTTTTCCCTCACCCACTAAGTGGGTCATCTTATCATAGAAGGAGATGAGGTTTGTCAGGCATGACCTGCCTTTCACAAACCCATGCTGACTGAGCCTGATCACCCTATTCTCCTGCATGTGCCGTGTAATGGCACTGAGGATGATCTGTTCCATGACCTTTTTCCCCCAACGGCTTGTCTTTCAGCACATGGGGACAGCCTGCTCCTGCACGTTTAAGACTTCCTTCTTGAAAAACATCCAGGCTTCCTGGGCTCCTTTGCCCTGGAGGACTGCCTCCCAGGGGACTTTGTCAACCAGGCTCCTGAAAAGCCCAAAGTCCGCCCTCCAGAAGTCCAAGGTAGCAGTTCTGCTGACACCTCTCCTTGCTTCTCCCAGAATCAAAAACTCTATCATTTCATGATCGCTGTTCCCAAGACAGCCTCCAACCGTCACATTTCCCACAAGACCTTCCCTGTTTACGAACAACAGATCCAGCAGGGCACCTTCCCTAGTTGGCTCTCTCACCAGCTGTGCCAGGAAGTTATCCCCAGTACATTTCAGGAACCTTCTAGACTGTTCCCTCCCTGCTGTATTGTATTCCCAGCAGATATCCGGCAAATTGAAGTCCTCCACGAGGACAAGAGCTTGCGATCTTGAGACTCCTAATGTCAATGTATTCAAGCTGTTACAGTGACTGTGTTGTACTGGCACTGCCATAGTGTCATTCCTGACTACTTTCTCTTTGTTTTAGAAGATTCCTACCCTTGAGAACAAACAATCCCAAGAGAGAAGCAAACCATATAAATTGCCTAATTCCTGACTTTCCATCCACTAATCATGTCTCCTTTTACTAAGATGAGCTTCTGATCTGAGGAAATGAGTGATGTTAAAAGAATTAACCTTAGTGGGTAATTCTACATTTCAGTGTTTCTGCAGGATCTGTATGCGTTTGCTCTGTTATACCTAAAATCTCATTATGGGTGAAAGGGAACATCTCATATTCACAGAGCTAAGAGTATATTAGTACAATTAATGCTGAAATGCTCTAATAGTCCAAATCATGGAAGTAAAACAGAAAAGCCTTATTAATAAAACATTAAAATCGTTGTCTGAGTAAGCATTTCTAGTATCTGCTCCTCTTCTCTGGAGTTATGCTCACCCTTTCAAGGTTCCTTCGTGTCCCAAGGTTGACAGTTTCAGTCTTCTTGAAGACGACTGAGCATGTTTATGATGAGTTATGAGTATCCATTAGTCTTCACTGGGAGGAGTGTGGTGTTGACAGTAGGATATTTTTCCTCATCAGTCCTGGGGTCCCCTTGGCTTTCTTTTAATACATTTGCCCTTCTCCCTGCTCCCAGGGGAGGGGTGAAAGCTGCCCTGCAGCCTACCAATATCCTGGGGGCTGTTTGTCCCTCGCAGGGACTGCCTGGAGATGTCAGCCCCTTCCCTGGTGGCACTCACAGAGCTGGAGCTCAGGCAGGCTGGGCCACGTGGCACCAGGTAAACCCAGCTCAGGCCAAGGGCAGCCTGGCCACCCCTGGGACCTGACGCAGACTGATGCCTGCCCCCAGCAGTGGGAAAATCATATTTACCAGGCTATGGCTCACCTGTATTCTATGCAGAAAATAGCATGGATTATAGGCCCTGATATGGTATGTATCTGCTAGTAAATAAGGTAGCTGAAAATTGCTTAAAATTTATGTACTAAAATGAACATTTTGTTTCTCTTCAGATGCGATTTCTTGTACTATGTTCACCCGTTAGTAATGTGAAGAGGAGACTTTGGTGCCATGCAGGTGGAAGACAAGAGAATGAATACTCTATCAGGTGAAGTTTCTAATAAGTACCTATTTTAATTACATGGAAAGGGAAAGCAGATACGTTATTTGAAGTGTCATAGAGAACACCAAAAATTTTTACGTCTTATTGAGTCAGATTTCAGAACCTTTTCCCTGAAGAAGAGACAAATAAGGTGGAAAATAGTATTGAAAGCTTTTCAGTACATAGATTATATGTGAACTGAGGTTGAGAATGTACTCACCTGAAAATTGTTCAAAGCTATACGTACTAGGGAGGTGTAAAGGTGACAATATTTCTGTCCGTAGACCATGGATCTTTCTTATTGTATAGTGACCGCAATGCTGACCTGCCAGAATTCTTTCTCCTGCTGGAGGCTATTAAAACTCCATGATAGATTAGTCATAAACTTTGAGAGCAGAGGTGGGGATCATGCTCATGCTGATAAATTAAGTGTGGATTTGTGATCTGGACTGTTTCCTCAGTGGATGATTGAACACAGAATCAAAGAAGAGATGAAAGTTAGTGTTTTACCCTCTGAGCCACCCTGCTTCTTCATTTCTTTTATTATTTTCCCAATATTCTGTTCATCAGCTGCTATTTTGCAAAATTCAGGCATGGATGAACATTTTGAACCATGTTACATTAATTAAATTGCAACTTCTGAAGTATTAACTAACCAAGTACCTTTTCAGAGTCACTGATTCTTAACTGAACTTGATTTCCAGCATTAGATTTTTACCTAATTGCATTTGTTTGACAATGTATGAGAGGCAAACTTGCAGAATAAAACATACAGAAATGTCTTTTAAAGTTAACCCGTGATAGGTTTTAGTGCAATACTTTTTTTTTTTTTAATAACCCAGTAGGAATCTTGTCAAAAGGCAGGCCAACAGAGCATTTCTTTTCATTGTTATGGTTTATGAAAGCACCTCTAATAATGGATGAACTCTCTCCAGACAAAAACGTGGAGTTAAAACAACCTAATTTTAAAAAGAAATATCTTTGATATATGTGAGAATGACATGAGTGAAATGCTTTCATATCAAGTAAAGATGGTCAGTGTATAAGTTTGCAGACATTTTGAATTAACTTGAATAACCACAATTTAGACATGTTTTTCTTAAATAAAGATTATCATGTTTGTTAGATTAATTGACTAAGTACTATATCTATTTGGAGAGCTTTTAAAATGTGTATGTTTGACCTATAGACATTAATGAGATCATTATAGATAACACAGCTATCCTTGGGCATCTGTCTAAGCAGGTTAAATTGTGTGATCATTTGTTGCCACCAAATCCTCTGAGCTGGTGTCTAGAAAATGTTCTTACCTGTTCTCTTTATTAACTAACATGGAAAAAAGTGTCTTTATTTGCAGCTGAATAGGGATACATTTCTCAGTCAAGCAGATGAAAAGATTCTGAGCTTCCATATTTTCATTCATAGATCAGAAATGATTTGTTCAAACTTCCCCTTAGATTTCCTCAAGTCATGTCCACAGTGGCCCAGCCTTCCTCCCCCTGGGTAAGCTTGAATCAGGACCAGAGTAGCATTCACAGACCGCTGTTGCCACTAACCTTTCTTTAGCAAGACTTCAAGCGCTCTTTTAGATGTGCACAGTTTCAGCAGAGAAGTAGCTCTTTCTGGTTCCTTGTGTAATAAAAGATTGAGCCTCAACAAAGAATCAGGGGTAAGGGTTCAGTTTCAAATGTTGTCACAGTTTTCTAGCTGAATTTGAGGAGGTCACTCCTTCATTCTGTGTCTGTTTTCTCATCTGAAAATAAAAGGAGGAAAAAAAAAAGATTTGCCACCTTGTAAGGTTCTTTAAAATGTATAAATAATAAATCTCTATAAAGCAAGTTATTACTACTGTCTCTTGTAATTATTCTACTGAAAAATGACTCAATAAATTGCTTGATTCAGGATATACTTATCTATAATCTATCTAGGTTTGTATTCAAAATTGGGGAATCTTTGTTGCTTTTTGTTTTGTTTTTAATGAAATTAAAGAAAAAGACTTTCTTTTTTTTTTTTTCTTGAAGAAACAGAACTTAACATTTGTAACCAGAATAAATTCAGTATTGTAACAAAGCTGCTGGCTATGTGTCAGGCTCTGTCATTTGCTAATGGTAGCTGTAGTGTTTTTCACTGTAAGGTTCAAGCAAAGTGACTCCACGCTGAAACTTTCGTCTACATATAGGCAAGTATTTTTATGTTATCTTTCAGAAAGTGTGTATATTTACAAAAGATTTATGCTAACATCACTTATAGTGTCATAACATTTTTTTCTTAGTCATTCTAAGAGGTTTATTACCCGTTTATAGGTTTACAATGACATAAAAGCACTTAAAAGCTACCAAGAAGCGTCTTGTCTCATTGGGTCTGAGCTTGCATACTATTATTTCTTTCCTGCAGTTATCTGGCTTTTAAGAAATGTTCATGATTTTTCATTTAAACATTTAACACACAGCCTCTTACTTTTAAATGGTTCTACTGACAGATAATTTGTTTCTAAAACCAGATGTTCCAAAATTACCCCACCTAAAATCCACTGAAGGTAACTGACAATCTAGCATCAATGCAAAAATCAAGTTTAATTTTGTGGTGATAGATATTTTGTGCTTTTAAAAAGAGATACATAAAATAGATGTTACTTTTTTCTGAAATTGGTGTTGTCATGAATTCACTGTCAGGAAAAAAAGCTTTAGCAGATATGCAAAAGTGTATTATCTTTGCCATTCACTTATTGTAAGGGATGCTATTCAATTTGCATATGAATCTATCCATATAATATTACAATTTATTTTCATTCACCTGAGGTTTTGCAGTGAAATCCATTGGATGGAGCCAAACTAATGTCATTATTTTACCAAACCCGCTGGCTTCAATAACTGTTATTCCTTTCTTAGAAAAAAAAAGACTGAAAATCATAATTATATTTAATCTGTAAATAATTATTGAATTATCCTTGAACAATATAATATGATGTTTGATAGAATTTAAATAACTATTAAAATATTTCCAGCATTTTATTTACAGTAATCTAAACCTGACAAGTCTTCAGAAAATGTTCAAGATGGCTGTAATATTTTAATTACAGTATTTTTAACAAATTGTTATATGTTTTGCTTTCCCTTTTATTTCTTAGAAATCACTTTGTACGCTGCAGCTCAATGGCTAAAGTTCATGGGTTTGAATATTATACACAAATAGATAAACATTTAGGGCATATAGATAAACTTAATATACATTAAATCCAATTGTCTTTTCTCATAAACAAAGTTCTGTGACATATTGCAGTATATAATGCCATGGGCTTTTGTGCTGCGGAAAGCATCAGAACGTGCTTTGCCGAGATAAGTCACATAGCTCACAGGTTGTCCAAATCCAACAGAAGGAGGTAATAAAGGCAGGAAAGAGCTGAGTAATTAATAATTAATCAAAATGATAACATGAAAGGAAAAACAACATACCTTGATTAATCAACTTCTCATCCAGTTGCTAAAAATACAGGAAACAACAGACTACATGCATCACTGGTGAATTCATAGCTAAAGGACTCTTGACATACATTTCACAGCATAGTTCACTTATCTGGGTTTTTTTTAACACAATAAATAGTTTAGGAAGTAACTACACCTAAAACAAATCTAGGTAGCTACCTGGTTAGGCCTAGTATTTAAAGATCACGTTTTATAATATTTTATCCTCTGGTCTATAACCACATGTATTATTAACACATTCTTACTCTTTTTTAGTATAAAGCTTTAAAATCCATTTGACACTGGCTGAGGGTGGGGGTGTTAAAGTATCATTTTGTGGTCTTTTAGTCCCTCTGAAAAATTCACTTCAGAAGCATGAAAACATGTTGCAACTTCAATCTTAATTTTCTTCTATACATTGTGAAATTAAAACAAACCATTTATTACCTCCAGAAACAAGCATTTTCATTCTAAATGAATCAAATGGAATTTCTTAGTAATTTCAGAGATCTCTTTCCTATTTGAAAATCAAGCTGCAAAAGCTGTCAAAATCAACTAATCTCATAAACGGTTTGAATATAAGACAAACACAAATAGACATGACTTTCACCATAACTCCTAATATTGCCGTTCTTCCTCTCAAAACCCACCCTTGATGAGTGAAGCCTTCATTCAGCTTCTCTTGTATTGTTTCAGAAAGTAATCTCAAATCTTGCAATATCCACTAAAAGGTCAGGCTTCCATGTGGACATCTTATTAATTTTGATGAGACCCACTCCCCACCCCGTAATGTTTGAGTCTCGCCGAACTGAGCACAATGCAGAACAGAGAGCTTAGACTCTATTAGCTAGATACACAGAGAAAATTAAATGTTCCTTTAAGAACTGTGGTTTTGTTTGGGCTTGGGATTTTGTGCGTTGTCTAATGAAGCTCACATAAAAGGCAGTTGTCCTACAGTTGATTGTCTTCTCTCCTTCTAGCTGACCCTACTCATCTTTCCTATTTTTTCCCTCTTCCCAAAGCAGCAGTTTCAACAAGAATTACAAAAACTTTTAGCTGTTTGGAAAAGAAAATATGTCCATTCATCTGTATTAAGAACATAGAAATCTGATGGTGATAAATATCACGAAGTTAAGACATTTTTACAGTAGAAAAGTATCTAGCTCTGAATTCATATAAGTTATTTTTCTTGCCAAATTGTTTGAATGTTCCCTTTCAATAAGGTCACACAGTAATTTGTAGAGCTTTAGCTAAGCTTCGAATTTTGTCAGTGGGTCAACAGAGTTGTAGAAGCGCAATTTTGATTTTTTTTTTTCTTTTCAAAGACTATACTACTACAGCACTCCTTTTCTTCTAAAATAAAAAAAATAATAAAACACTTAATTTACATTTTTCAGATAATTTAGGATGCAAGTTATCTTTCAAATACCAAAACATAGTATCAGTTCACTCTATAATGCAATATCTGCAAGATAAATACCGCATGATTGATTAGATACAGTGACTTACCATGGTGAGTCACTGGCATTAGTAAGGATGAAGAGAGACACAACTCGGTGACAGCATACTTACTTTGCAAAAAAGTTATGTTAAAAAAATCACGATGAAATTAGAAACTTTCAAGAGCATTAAAAATAAAGACCACAGCAGAAAAATAATTAATATTTTGAAGACTGCTTAGCCACCCGCACAGACATGTTGCCTTTTTCTGCTTGTGTAATGCAGAGTTCTTAGAGCACCATGTAGTATTATATAATTGGTGTATGCTACCAAATCTACTACTAGCAAGGTTGGCACCTCCATATTAAATCGGTGTTAACAGAATTTAACAGTGCTTAAACAGTACGACTCAGATGTTCAACATCATAAAAAGCACAACTAAAGATGATCGGGACATTTTCACCTCAATTAGTTGTTGTTGCTAAATATATACATATGTATATATGTAATCTATATATATTCTTTTGCCAAACCCGAAACTGCTTTACAGAAAAAATAAATTTTCTGGTAAGCTATTAATTAAAAATGTTTTGAAACCGTGAAGTATTTCTGCATATCATGTTTTAAATTTCTTTTGCTCCTAAATGTAGGGTGATTACAGTGCTTTTTAAAAGATTAAGTGAGGTTTTTCCCAGCTGCCCATATTTGATTTTCTAAATAAAAAAATTAGATTTTCTGCTATTATACATTCATATGAGAATATAGAAGAACATTAATAAGTAGTAATGTACATGTGCACCCCTATATTTAAATAGATTTTTAAATGGATATAAACCACTTTTTCACTCTTTTGTAAACACTAATCAGAGGTTATAGAGCTTCCCTCTGCTCCTGAAAAAGAGAGATTTTTTTCATAAATAAATTCACTTACATGGTCTAATCCTGACATTTGGTATTACTTGTACAGCTTGGTAGGTAGCTTAATTATAAATCAGAGTAAGAACATAGAAATAACATTCTCAAGGGATTATTACTATAATTCCCTAATAATGTTGCTTTGCAGTTTCCAACAGATAAATTACATTAATACTTCAAAAGAATCATTGATTAGGGAAAGAGTACATGTGTTTCTTTTTGGTAAAATGCTGAATCTCTGTGTGTGAGCTAAAACCACAGCACACAGCATATTAATTATTACCAAGGTGATATTTTCTTGCAGCAGGACAGTTGTGTTCTATATTGATTGCAAAATTAGTTTCAAGCATCCTAGTCTTGAAGTCAAATCATTCTCAATCTTTAATTTCTCGTTAAATGAACAACTTTGAAGAAACATGGATAAAGTTCACCCACACACACAGTATGGCTATTCTTAGCAGCAAGTCTCAAGTCACCCAAATGGGATAAAACCTGCCACAGAAAATGATCTAGGTAGTCAAAAACATTAAGTGCTAAATCTAAAATAAAGAAATATCATTTGTCTCGATTACTGTTTTGGGTAACTTTCCCCTTCTACTGTCATGCTTTTAAAGGCTTCTTCAAGTGGTGAAAAGCTCATGTAAGCCAAAGCGCAAGAGATAGCCTTGTACCGATATAAGAAATGAAGATTAAAGGTCATAGCGGAATTGAAAAGGAGTCTATTTCCAGATTAGAAGAGTCTAGATGGAAGGAAAAAAAAAAGCCAACCCAGTCAAAGTCATTACATGTTTAACTGATTATCATTATTTATAATTTAGACCCTAGTATGGAATTCAGGATTATGGCTACCTGCAATGTAGATATTAGAAGTGGTAATTGGCACTGGTCCATTCTAACATGCCTTCAGAGGGCTTCAAATTTGTTTCAAATTTGAAATATATCATCAAATATCTAAAATGAGAGATATCACCTTTCTCTACAAAATGCTTCATAATATGGCATTTTAAAAAAATCAAAAAAGGAAGAAAAAGAATTAAGTGAAAAATCATAATTGTATTGAAAAATCATAACCTGTATTGAAAGCTGCTTTATGTGTATAATACATTTTATAGATAACTACATATTGCATTTATATTTGGCATATATTTGTATTTTATATTTATAGGTTTTGTTAAAATTCTTCCCTCTATCCTTTCCTCTTCATCAAGTCAAATCAGCAATTGGTATCATTATGTCAACTCCAACAATGTTGTCATTTACAGGTTCCAGCATGAATCAGGAGTCTTTCATAGCTGCAGATATGAAGGTGTCTCTCAGTAAAAATTTTCTCCAGCTGGGGAGTCCTACAACCTGCTGTATGTTTTCTATGAATCAGGGAGAAAGATCTCTCATGCAAAAATTTTGGTTAAAATCTCTCCCAGGTGCCAAGGACTTTCTCTTGACCTTTGTAGACCAGGTGCCTTGGGTCCTGAGTTTGTTCAATTCTGCTTCTGCAGAGCAGGATTTTCTTACTCTCATTTTCATCTTTGGTAACTTGCTTATTCTCTACGTTGCCTGTAGAAAAGCTAATCTCGCCTCAGCAGGAAGCCTTATAAATATAGCTGAAGTCTCTTCTCATGAGGAGGTTGCAGGTCCCAAGCCAGTCTGACCTGTCTATCTATGTGCCAATGGGCTACAAATAATTTCTTGAATAAAATACCATGGTAGTTCCTTTTTAAAGTTGGGAAAATGCACTGCTTATTCCTATGCATTCCTTCTTTCTGACATATAACTTAAATAAGGAAGAAAATAAAAATAAATTTTGGTATGGAAATTAGGGTACGGAATCCCTAGGAAAACGGATGGTAAATACAAGTTCCAGTATTCCAGTACATAGAAATACGGTGCATCTAAAATCATATAAAATTACTGAAGTTTATATTAGACATTTGCAAATGTTTTCAAGCTGCAGGTAAAGGCATCTGTTCTGGTTTGAGTTAAAACAGAACCAATTTTTTTCAGTAACTTTGCTTTATCCATTTCAGCAGTAAGCTTTACCTATCCCACCCAAAGCTGTGAAGATGTACAAGTTTTGTGCACACATCAGGCCACAATTTATTGTGTGAATAGAAGCAGTTAAATATGCTACCACTGTTCATAAAATTACATTAGTATATGTGCTTTCTTTAATTCCTCTAACTCTGCAATTTCAGTGTTCTCTTCGTGACAGTGTTCTTGTAAGATACACCTATATACAGTACATGCAAGTGTGTCTATATATAAAATTACAGTAAATTTTATCTAAAAGTATTCCACAAATTTTATAGGTAGACTATTGAAATAATTATTCTAATATTCTAAAATTTTACTTTTATAATTATGGAACAGAAGTCTTTTTGCTTACTTATCAGATTATTCTAATTTGGATTTAGCTACAAAAACCACTTTTTATGTAGAAGGAAGACATAACAAAAATATGAAATAAAATCAATCTGGACTCCAAATTCAAAATTACTTTGTGGGGGAAAAAAAAAAGCTAATTGGATAGCACACTGACTATTTCATTTTATTTGCAACCACTGACTGAAAGAGTAGATCAATTTAAGAATAGATTTTAATATATTTTAAATTTCATGTTTAATTTTTATTGCATTCTTTTTGTTTGTTTGTTTGTTTGTTCCCTAGCTAGTAAATCAGAAATTATGCATCTTTGAGCATGACCCTGTGGTCTTATTATGGTAAAATAGCAAATGTCATTGTTTACATCCTCACCAGCATTATTTACTTGACAATATTTATTACTTGATAAGCAATATGGATTTCTGAACTGAAATCAATTACTTAAAAGCACCAAGGGTGCTACTGCTTCTACAAGCCAAAATTAAGAAAAAAAAATAAAAAAAATCTGTCTGTTTACTTAGTCATGCTATATTTCATTGTATCATAGACAGTATATGACAGAAGATCATAGCTCCCCCACTCCCCCAACCCGAATATTACTTCATGTCCTGGTCATGCTGTTCCCATTGATACCGTAACATCTGGAGAATCTCTGTTTCCCTTCATGCTGCAATTACATTCTCTGCTGTCTACATGCAGAACGCAGCCCCACTGGGGTCCTGACACAGCAGAATTTATGGGTATTTACCTTAGTTGGACACCTGAAAGAGTTAACTACCCATCCAATATTTAGTACACAGGTGTTCTATTCACTCTCATAATTTTGAATGAAATGACCCAAATGCTATTTTTTTTTCTTTCATGTGAGAATTTGTAAAGTCTTTCTAATTAACAAGCAGTTTATAACCAGTAGGTTTCTAATACCTATTGCTATACTGCTTCTTATGCTCAGAAGTTTTTGTTTACCCTCTTTGAAATGTGTATGTCCTGGATATTTAACGAATAGAGTAGAAAAAGCAGTAGTAATTGAAAGAGACAGTATTGAGGGGACAAGGCATCCTCCTTGTCCTGATAATTACTAGTCCAGAAACTGTGTTCAAGGGATTGAATATTCAGACAACGGAAAAGGAAAACAACTTTGTTGCTCTCAGTTCATTATACTCTGACAAATCATTGCCTATTTCACAGGTTCTCACAATAGTTACTGGGGCCAAAAATGTCATCATTAAGTAAGAAAAATAAGTGCAAAGTCACTTTGTCATCTTCGTTAAGTCTTATGAACAATCTGTGAAATCACAGATTTTTATGAACTTTCAGCTGAGATGGAAGGTCTTACTCTTAACTCTGAAATCTATTAGCATTAACCTCATAAAAATCCACAGCAAACAAAAAATGTCAACATGTATTTGACTGTGCACTAGATCCATTCAAGTTAACTCTGGCCTGATCCTTTTGTATAGAGCCTTTCATTGAAATAAAGATGCCATTTTCCATGAGTTTATTCCATTAACACAATTTACCCCATGTATGCATTTATTTTTTTTAAATCATATATACATTTAAAAATAAGTAGATATCCAGATCAGATTTTTTGGTGGGGCAAACAGATGAACTCAATGTAACTACTTTAGCTGGTAGCTGTCCCTCTTTGTATTAAATGCAGAGTCTAGTTTTGGTAATCGGTGAAGTGAATATATCATTCTGATACTTTTTAATTTTCTACCATACATCTTCTTTTACCCTCGAGACATGCCTTTAAAAGTGGTACCAATCTTTTAGTAGTAATAATGTAAGGAACTAACATGAACTGATTTATAATGGTATGCTCCAAATGATCAGAGATACAGCTAAAACTACAGCTTCAGGAAACCATAAACACCTTTCTCACCCGTGCTTTCATGTAAATGTTTAAAAAAGTATTTCCAAAACCTATCATTTCTGTTTCAAAGACCCTAACAAATTTTCTCACTGCATCTGAAGCTGTGTTTAGAAGTTGTCTATTCCAAGAACAATTACCTTCAAGGTTTTTTTGTTAATGATATCAAGCCCTCTATATCAAGTAAATGTTCTGAGGTTACAACTATTAAAATTTTATATACCTTAGTTTATACTCAGAGATGATGGAAATATTCCCCACTTACCTTTTTGTCAGGGAGAAATTCACATACACTCTTCGCAGTCAATTAACAGTTAAACCTACCTGGCTCTTTCAAGATAGGAATTTTCTGATGATGGCAAGTGACTGAAACTGTGACTGCAGCAGTATAGCGCAGGAGACAAGAGATAATGCCCTATCAAATCACTTTCAGTATTGGAGATTATAGGAACACCCAGAGCTGAACTTCCATTCAGCAGAAGTCATCCAAGAAAAAGGGATATAATGAGAGACTTCATCTTAAGGCAGTATACTTCTCAGCAAGAAAAGACTGAAATTTATCTAACAGACTGCTGCTTATTTCCTGGGAGATGTTTGAATTGACTTTAGAGATAGGTGACTTGTTATTCCACTAGCAAAGAACACAGAAAACATATTGAAACCAAGCTAGAATGAGAACTAAAGGAGAAGGAATACTATATGTTTTTCTTTGTCTCCCTCAAAAGAAATTACTTTTTTTTTCTTTTTGCCAGCCTTTGTATTTTATTAAAATAAATGTATTTTATTTTACTTCAAAGTTCACCCTAGTGCTGCCAGACTGTCAATCACCAAACAGTCCAGAGCTGAAAATGGATTCTCAGCTGTGGAAATCTGCGTCTCAGGAGTAAATCTTCTGTAAGTCTCTTGGACTGCATCCACTAGGATGCAAGGGCATGATTTCTTGGTCTGATGACACAGGGTGATGGACAAAGAAGTGAGTGTCCCCTTGGCAAGTGTAAACTGGAGTATTTTTGAGACTGTATGCATCATCTGTGTGTGCACCACTTGTACCTTAGCAGGAAGGGATATTACCAAGAGAGCAGCAATAAAAATAAACTTTCCAGAAACCTGGAACTAAAAACACATGTAGAGGAAATTGGATAATATTTATACAAACCATACCAACAATGCCAAAATGGAAATAATAGAAATGGAAATAATAATGGGAGTTGATGGTCCTATGAGCAAGGAAGGTAACCCAAAGGCTTATATGACCACCAAAAAGTTAGATAATTTTTACATCCATTTGCAGAGAGAGTTAATTAATCTCCCCAGGATTCTGGAAATGTAGCCTGGCTGGTGCCAGTTATCAGCTGATGTTCTGTTAAGGAATCAGGGACCGAAATCCCAGTGGCAGTGGGACTTATGACATGAGCTGGGATAAACCTCTCTCACAGGAGATAATAACAACGTTGCATGATAGCTATGTTGCATTGAACATAATTCATGCAGACCACTGAACCTAAAAAGCTGGGACACAAAGCAGTTACTTCCAGTCTGGGGTTTCTTCCAGTCTTCTCACAAGTTCACTACCAACACGCAGTGGAGTGAATTGCAACAAATGTGCTGACTTGTGAAACAAATCCACCTGTGGCATCTTACTCCTGGCTCTGTCTGCTGTGATTCCCTGCTGAGTTTGGGCGCCCGTTGGGTCCTTTAGGTCCTTACCCAACTGAGCTTACCCTACCAAGTCTGCATGCCTACCTTCTCCTTTAACCTGACATAAAGCTAGTATGGACACACTCTAATGGTCTTTCTACTCACAAACTCCTCTCTGACTGTATATTAATGAAGGGTAAAGACAAGTATGTGTGGTGTCCTTGTTTTTGTACTGGGAGTAAACCTTCAATGACACTTCTGAAGTGCTGACTCTGACCACCCACTACATGTAATCTTCAACCAAGCTTAAATAGAAGGACAGCCTGATTGTAAACCTCCAGAGAGAGGTACTGCACTGCCAGTGTGACAGCTGCCTGCAAAGGGAGGTGGAGGGGGAGAAAGTGAGCAATGGATCCTGAATATGAGGTATAGAGATGGGACATGAGATGGAGTAGAGATATCTAAACCAAGAGTTAAATGTTGAGAGGATGTCACTATAAGGTGGGACACAGCTGCCTAAAAGAAAAAGAAGGGTGTAACAGGGCAAGTAGGGCCTAAGAGAACAAGTATACCAGCAGACAACTGGACTAAATATTCCAGGAAATTTCTTCCATACATACTGTTACAGAAAAAAGCTTACAAATTCACTTTAACATTTCTGCATGCAATTTATTTATTGCCCAAGCTTTTTAGGGTGTTGGTAGTAGATTTTTTTTTTTTCTTCTAGAATTTTGCTACAGCTTTGATTTTGGAGGGAATTGCAATCCTCTCTTGATTAACACTTTTATTTGAACTACTATTTAAATAAATTTAATGTTGCAAGTAACATTCTGAAATATATTTGCATATCATGTACTGAAGTCAACTAAATAAATATTTCAGAGTGTCATAAAAAGAGTTTAAGGAGAAATAATATAGGGGTTTTCTATTATTATTATTATTATTATTATTATTATTATTATTATTATTATTATTATTATTATTATTATTATTATTATTATTTTGACACTCTTGCTCTGTCCAGGAAACCATTTAGCAAAAGTAAAATCTCAAACAGCTACTGTATTAGTCTCTGCCTTTTACTGAGTAGAGATGTACTGAGCTATACCACCATAATTCATAGAAATAACTGTTCAGGAAGAATGTTGATACCTTGTTATTTCTGCTTCCATTGTTTTATTTGCTTTACGCTGCTTAATAATCCTTGTCATGTTATTTTTCATTATTTATAAATGTGATACAGCAGGCAACATATTCTATTCTATGAGGTCCAGCTTTCACATGGAACAGTAAGCCAGAGAGAAAAAAAAACAGATCATGCACATCTATAAAACTAGAAACTGTTGCAAAATTGGACTGCTTATGTTTCATTCTCGTCTCTCGGTTCTATTTTTAGATGAAGGATAGATTCATGCCATTCCATTTTCTTTTCTTGTTTCATCAGTTATTTTTTAAGATTATCTCATTTCTGGATTTTTTTTTCCCTTTAGAATCATGTATCAAAACAGGATGTCAAAACTACTAGTTCCTGAAAGGTAACAGTGGCCACCCTGCTGCATTCACTGGTCAGTCTACAGTGACTATCGTGGTTCAAAACAATGGGAACAGAATGACCAGTAAATAGAACAATTTAACATTACTGATATTATTATCCAATTGGGAAAATACTTATACATTGCTAGTATGTCTTCAATAATTTGAAATGCAAATTTTGTATGGGTTTTCTTGTCTAAAAATCATAGTAAAATGGAGTATTAAATGCATGTGTACATGTGTGCAGCCCATACTTTCATGTGTACTTATCATGTCAAATATGAATTTTATTTTTAACCGACATGAATACCAAACTAGGTCATTCATTTTGCTCTTCTGAACTTCTTATACAGCCTAAAATTTGGGAGAGAAATTGAGACTTTTTTTCAAATATTTGTTAAAAAAAGACATGTAGATAAACCTTACTGTGTTTTTCATTTTATCCAAATCTACCAGTGCTCATCACTAGCAGCAAAGTTGCCTGCTTATAAATGCATCTGCACAGCTTGAGATATGTATTCGCCTTATGCATTTTAACAGGAAAGCCTTTTGCTTTCCCGTTCACAGCACTACTGTAGCTGAAATACAACAGGCAAATCCTGACAGTGGCAACATTCACAAAGCCAAGAACTTGTTAATCCCTTTCTGTTGGTTGTATGTTTGGGAAAGGGTGGCTTTTTGGAGGAAGAAGTAGAGAAACAGAAATTTTCAATCCACTTGTTACTAGCAAGGTATTAGAAACAAATGATAAAGTAAAACAATAGTAACTGGATAGTTAGTTGCTTAGGAGTGGTTCACTTTTTGTGTTACTGTCATGGTTTCAGCTGGGATGGAGTTAATTTTCTTGCTAGCAGCTGGTGTAGTGCTGTGTTGGATTTGGTATGAGAAACAGTGATGATTGATAGTGCACTAATGTTTTTGGTTGTTGCTAGGCAGTCAAGGCCTTTTCTGCTTCTCGTACCACCATGCCAACGAGCAGACTTGGGGGTACAAGAAGCTGGGAGGAGACACAGCTGGGACAGCTGTCCGCAACTGACCAAAGGGATATTCCATACCACATGATGTCATGCTCAGCACATAAAGCTGGGGGAAGAAAAAGGAATGGGGGGAACATTAGGAATGATGGCACTTGTCTTCCCAAGTAACTGTTACGTGTGATGGAGCCCTGCTTTCCTGGAGATGGCTGAACACCTGCTTGCCAATGGGAAGCAGTGAATGAATTTCTTGTTTCACTTTGCTTGCATGCATAGCTTTTGTTTTACCTATTAAACTGTCTTTATCTCAACCCACGAGTTTTTCCTCATTTTTAATCTTCTGATTCTCTCCCTCATCACAACTGGGGGGAGTGAGTGAGTGGCTGTGTGATTCTAGCTGACAGCTGGGGTTAAACCACAACAGTTATTTAGTACTTTTGTACCTTTGCTCTCTGAGCAACCTGCTCTGCTGTTTGATCACCCTCACACTAACAAAGTATTTTCTTATGTATAAATGAATTTTCCTGTGTTTCACTATGTACCCGTTGGCTATCTTCCTGTCACTGAGCACTGTGGAGAAGAGCCTGGCTCCTTCCTCTTTACTTCCCTGATCAGGTGTTTATACACATTGATAAAATCCTCCCTAAGCCTTCTGTGCTCCGGGTTCCTCATGTGTCACGTGCTCCAAGCCCTTAATCATCCTCATAGCCATTAGCTAGAATCACTCTAATATCTCCTCTTGTATGGAAATGCCTCTTGTACAGGGCAGCCCAGCACTGGACCCACCACACCAGGGCTGAGCAGAGGAAAAGGATCACTTCCCTCAACCTGCTGACACCACCTAATTGAGCCAAGGAGGCCGTTGACCTTATTTTTCACAGGGATGCACTGCTGGATCACAGTCAGCTTGGTGTATATGAGATACAGGACTTTGCATTTCCCTTTGTTGAACTTCATGAGATTCCTGTCATCCCATTTCTCCAGCGTGTCAAGGCCCCTATGAGGAGCAGCACAACCTCTTGCTTTATCTACTGCTTCTCCCAGATTACCACAAACTTGCTGAGGGTGCACTCTGCCCCATTTTCCAGGTCATTAATTGAGATGTTAAACAATAACGGCTCAGTATGAATCTGTGAGATACACCACTAGGGAGAGTTCTCAAGCTGGACTAGATGCCCTTTGAGCTAGCAGTTCAACCAGTTTTCCATCCACCTCACTATTTGTCTAGTCCATACTTCATCAGTTTGTATGTGAGGAAGTTATGGAAGACAGTGTCAAAAGCCTTACTAAAGTAAAAATAAACAACATAAGCTGCTCTCCCCTCCTCCACCAAACCAGTCATCTCATCATAGAAGGATATGAAGTTGATCAGGCATGATTCTCTTTCTTAAACCCATGCTCTCTACACCCAGCCACCTTCTTGTCCTTCATATATTTGAAGATGGTTACCAGATTTATTTGCCTGATCATCTTCCCAGAGATTGAGGTGAAGCTTATTTGCCTACAGATCCTCCTTCTGGTCCTTCTTGAAGAGAGAAGTGACATTTGTTTACTTCCAGTTCTCAAAAAACTCCCCCAGTCATCACAACCTTTCAAAGATGCTTGAATGGCCTCACAGTGACATCAGCCCATTGCTTCAAGGGACTTGTGTATATCCAGCTTGTTTAAATGTTCCCTAAGCTGTTCTCGTGCCACAGGTAAATCATCATTGTTCTGGACTTTCCCACAGTTTTCAGGTGCCTGAGATTCCTGAGGGCAAATCTTAAGTGTAAAGACTAAGGTTAAGAAGGCATTTTCCATGCCCTTTGTCACAGGCTTACCCGCCCAATTCAGCAGTGGGCACACATTTTTCCTGGTCTTTGTTTCTCTGCTGATATACCTCTAAACCCCTTTCTCTTTGCTTTTCCCATTCTTCACCAGATTCAAATTAAGGTGGGCTTTAGCTTTCCTAGCTCCATCCCTGCATGGTTAAACAGTGTCTCTGTATTTCTCCTGAATCACCTGTTCCTGATTCTGCTTCTTGTATGCTTCCTTTCTATGTTTGTGTTTTGCCAGCAGCTCCTTGTTCATCCATGCAGGCCTCCTGCCACCTTTTTTTGGCTTCTTGCATGCAGGGATGGACTGTTCTTGACCTCGGAGGAGGTGATCCTGGAAAATCAAAAAGCTGTAATTGTGAGTATTAGGTGTTTAGTAGCCTAATCTAAAGACATTCCTAAAATTATCTTTGTATTATATGCTTTAAACAGTGAGGAAATAAACAGGTTTGAATATCTTTTCCGTCCATTGATATCAATTGGCACAATAACTCTCTACATTATTTCCTAGTTATTTTTTCATGAAAATTCCCACTTCCCTGGGGGAAAAAGCTAGTAATTTTATCAACTGGTAGTTAACATCAATATCTGACCTTTGAGATTTTTATTCGTAATTAATCTAAAATGTCTGGATTTTAAAGGGATTAAATAGGTTAACAGAACCCTTTTATGCTTGCTTTCAGCTTTATAAGGTCTCAAAAAAAAAAAAAAATCCTCATCTTTATATATTCCCTGTGCATGTCATTCAGTATTAAAGTAAATGTATTGAATTTACTCAATTCAAATTTTGTATTTTTCAACCATTTGCTTTCAAAAGCAAAAATCTTAGGTTTGTGAATAAGTTTGTTGTAAACAATGTTTTGGCAAGATTAGACAAAGATTAACCTATTGCATTTTTTTGGCATGTGATTGCTAAAAAGATATAGTTTCATTGTTTTTTGACTAAAGAAATGAAACTTATGAATGAGAAGAACAGTAAATGATGAATAACAAAACCCTAAAATTGTTCATGAATACTGGGGTTTTTGCATGCAAAACTAAATATTCATACAGAGAACAGTAATTTCCTAAATATTCATGTTGAACAAAAACTTCACTGCATGAGTGTTTGCTAGCAATGAATATTAAGGAGCAGGAACACGATCTGAAGAAACAGCTGTGCAGAACTGAAACAAATGTTCACTTAACCCTATTTTTGTAGTAGCTGTACAGCTCAATTTATCAGGAATCTTTCACTCCTTACTTATCGCTTCATCAAGATGCACATATACACAGAGAGAGCTCTTCTATTCCTTCTACACAGTTCTGCCAATTACTGCTATAAATCAATGTTTTACCTCTTTGCCCCACCCCGATGTTATACAGGACTCGAGGTCTCAGGAAAGCAAGCAGAGGGTAACTAATTTATTTCCAAACTGCTAGGTTGGAATTAGATGAAGCATTTTACAACATCCAATGCCTTTCACTTTCTTGTCACAATCATGAAGGACAAAGGTCCTCGGTGCCCTGTTACTGATTTACAATATTGAAACACGTTGTAATTTCTGTGAGTTTGAATTTGTAAAGGGAAGTCAAACTCTTGGTATTACCGAGTAAAGGATTAATGCTGTCAAGCTAGGTACATTACAGCATTGATCCTCCAAACAGCTTGATAGAGCTACATTTGATTTGGTTGAGTGACTTCAATTTAACATGGAACATGACCTTACAAAAAGAAAAAAAAACAGTCAGTGAATAAATGGATTGCCCATATAGTAAATTTGAAACAAACTGAAGGAGGAGTAGATAATTGAAAGGCAAATTGTTGCTTCTTACTAGTGAAATATTTGGTGGTCATGAATAAAGCCCTCAAAAAAATTTGTAAAAGGGTTTTTTTATGACTCTGTAAAAGTATCCTAATGCTTCTGCCTTAGGCATCCAATATACAGAGTTTAAAAAAAAAAAACAAAAAACAAAACAACACAAAAAAGTGAATCTGCCACAGGCTGAATGATTTGATATATGATTGCATACATTTTCTATCAGTGGGTTCTTGGATAAAAAAAAGTCTTGGGAATAGTCAAGGGTTTCAGTCAGCTAATAGGATGGCTTAAGTGAAAACCAATACCTTAAATTACATATACTTCCATTCTGCATGAAGTTTGATATTAAGGAGTTTCAGTGATCACTAAAAGTTACTATCACTGATTTACAGTCTTCATGTAATAAGGTGGTTACATCTGTAATTTTCAAATGTTCAAATGCCCATTGAGCTATCAGTCTACTGCTACAGCTGTTGGTCAAAGTCAGTAACAGAAAAGTCATAAATCAAACGTGATACTTTCAAACTAGAACTGAGAACTGTTGTAGTGGGAAGGTTCCTGCTGGGTCTCTACAGGAGATGAATAGAGAACTGCATTTTCTGGGATCCAGCTTAGATAATTTCCGTAATCAGTCCACTGATTTCACTATTTTTACAGGTAATTATCTAGGGTACTTCTAGAAGGAAACACACTTAGGATAGAGAACTTATAAGGACTTTGATTAAAAAAAACAAAAGGCAAAACATAACATGTAGTTACATTGAAAATGACTTAAATACTTTTCATAAATTTAAAACATTAACAAAGAATTTTAAAATATTCTTTGTATTAAAAGGCATCAGAGATTATCTTCAGATCCTGAAGTGGTTAAAATTTTTGGAAAAAAAAAAAAAGAAAAGAAAAGATGATGCATCTATTTTTTTTTTTTAATTGTAGTTTGGCATTGAAACTTTTCAAAAGATGCATTGTGAAATATGAAATGTTTTCCACAAGCACTTCCTTTCATAACATGTTTATTTAACTAATTTGCTGACAATGGTCAGCTTTCTTGACTCCAGAAAGTCTATTTAACCTTGTAAGTCTAATTTTATTTCAAAGAAAGGAGAGAAAGGTAGAAAATGAGTTAGAAATACACTGCAAAATGACATAAAAGAGTGAAAAGAGGTGTTTTTTTTTTTACTATGTCTTCCCTTCATATTATTATGAATAATATCTAACACACTATTTCTTCTCTACATTTTGTTAAAATATTACTGAATGATATAATAAAATTGCTTTTCAATCGTATTTCAGTGTTACTATTTCAGATTTCCCCTATACATAAAACTTGTAATTATTTCTTTCATATTTTTACTTGCAGCAGATTTTGTTAAAATTATAATGGCCTTTTATAATACAAAAGAACATTTGCATTTCACAGTTTGAGTAGCTCTGAGAATTTTCTGCACTTTACCAAATTACCTTTTCATGGTCCTGGATGGATAATCCAAAATTTTCAAATAACTATTTTAAAGTATGTGACTACAAAAATCCATTTAAGAAAACCAAACTTATTACAATACAGGAGGATTTTCTATGATTTTCTTAGTGTATGTAAAACTAGTTATAAGAATTGAGGGTGGTGTCAGGTGACTTTTAAGAAGATGCAAATCAAATCTTCTAGAAACACATTAACACTAATAAGAATTAAAGTGATTAATATTTGATTTACTGTTTCACTTCTGAAAATACTAAGAAGCTCTATTAATCTACGCCAAATACAGATTTAAACAGTGTACTCTCAGCCAGGGGACTGTTTCTAGCTCTTTGTCAATAAACAAAACCTAGAAAAAAATTTTCACTAAGATATGTCCAAGATATTCTTTATAGAAATCAATATCATATTCATTACAGAAAAAATGCTTAAAGGTTTTATGTAAAATAGATAGGAAATACTGTGCTTTAAAGATAAGTCAATATTTTTATTTAACTGTAACTCTAGTTTTCAGCACAACCTCACAACATTACACTTATGAAAGGGTAAGCTTTGATCTTACAAACTCCCGGTGGTATCTGATCTAATCTGTGCTTTCCCTTAGCTATAAACATCTTCATTAATATCCTGACAGTTACAGGGTTTGCCAAAAAAACCTCAAAACCGATGGAGAGGAAAGAATACCAACTAAACAGACAAGTTGGATAGGTTCATGTTAAAAATTTTGCATACGTGTTCTGACACTATTAACTTCTTTTGTAATTCATTATGAAGAGTAAACCATTGAAAAGAAAATTTAGTTTCTCCTTGCTTAGGCAGTGTTTGCATTAAATTATTTTTAGCACATAATAAAAAGGCACTTTGTGTCAAGCCACAAGATCTACACAAAGCAATTTCTGGAAAATTTAAAAAGGCAGCATAAAATGCAAGAGAAGAGCTCAATCTATTTAATCATGCCTAAGGGTTGCAAAGTCACCCTACAGACCAAATGATTGTTTACAAATAGCTTTTGCCAGATAATTTCACTGAATACTCCACCCACATTTTAACTTTATAGGTCCACTCCTACATCCAACGAAATCAACTGGCAGTTGGCATTGTGCAGATGAGCACAGGGATGTGGTTCACATGCTTCTGAGAAGAGGAGAAAATGAGCAGATCTGGGGAAACATCAAATAATAGAGAATCACAGAAAAAGTCTGGGGATATCAGTCCTTGTTTCTGCCTGTTCAGTTCCAGCTGATATGGAACACACAATGGATTTGGGAACACTGCTTAAGCCTGCCCACATGTAAATTAGATTTCTAGACAGGAAGAAAAATGAAAAACAAAAAACAGAAAGGCCGGAGGAAATCTTTTGGAGGTGTATCCACACAGCAGCTGCAAATAGCTGGACAAAATGTATTTAAAAAAATATCAAAGGAGGGAAGCACATCCTTCCATACCTTCCATTTCCTGGACTCCAGGCTGTGCCACATCTGCCTCCTCCTCATCTACTTTCCTGGATGATTTGATGGACTTTTACTATTCTTTTACTATTCATATCTGTTACAGGCCAGTTCTACGAAATTACATAACGGTGGTAGGGAGGCATTGGTCTCTCTTTCGGCCACAAGGGAGACCTTGATGCTCAGCACCAAACACAGCAATCCCCACACTCCTGCTGCAGTATGTGGAACACTAATTTAAATGTTTATGAATGCACTGCCAGTACTTGCAGTCTCCTCTTCAGCTACGCAAAAACTGAGCCTCAGGTTTTGGTCTGCAATGCAGCTTTTATGTAGAAATTTTCAAAATAAGAAAAAAAAATTCAAATAAAACAGGCTGGAAATTTTTCATAGAGAAAAAAAAAGTATTCTGTATCTTTAAAAATGTTAATATTTTCTTTTAAGTCATCTAAGTAACAATGAAACCTATTCTGCACTCATAGCTCAACCAAAATTCTATTGGACTCTATATTTAGTGTCTGTTAAATTACCCCTATAATTAATATACACAGAAAAGATGAATAAGATTTAGAATGTCAGCATTTGTTTGAAGTGACAGAAAAATTAACATGCATTTAAAGATTCATTCTTATACTGTTTTATTATAAAGCTGTTTGTTTTATTAAAATATATCTTGAGGCTCTATTGAGACAGATATCTGATTTCCGCAAGTTTTGACACTAGAGCCATTCTCGAGATTGAAGAGAAAACAGTGGCTGACTTGTTTCTAAAGATTTACATTTTTCAATAACCCTAAGAGTTGATTACTCTCTCTGTACTAAATAATTGTTGGGGGGAGATTATACCATGGTTTATTTACTGGGCATGCATCATGAGACTACTTGCCTCTGTGGAATGGTATCTGGATTCTTTGCTGTGTGTCCCTTGGTGAATAGGGCAATATTTCAGGTTTAATTTTTTAAAGCAGAAGAGAAAACATGTCAGTTCGCTACTTCCACTGCTTGAATGGCTTTTTGTGCTGGTTTGCTGTAGAGCTACATTGACACCAGTATCCCTCAAAACTATTTGATCTCATGTGGTTCTTGCAATGTCCAGTAACAGACCCTAATGTTGATTATTTACCATAATAAAAATAAATAAATAAATAAAACCAATCATAGCAGAAGGAGTTAACTGAGGAAGAGGTGGCTTCCCTTCCCTGCTAGGATTATCATTATTGGCTGATAAAATTATAACTTTGGGTATATTCAAAGTAATTTTCTGCATAGTCTTATAAATTTCATTAATAAAATTAATAATTTATAATCATTAATAACATTAGTCACTGAACGTTATAGCATATTTTCTGCTAAAACAAAACCCCTGAAATTACATCCCAAACTCAGTGAAGTCAATCAATGGAAATACTTCCATGAATGAATAATGACTCAGATCTTAGGTTAGGTAACGGGTTTCCTCTGGTGGTAAATAAGTATTGCGACTTCTCCTTTTAGTCTCTAAAGCAATAGGGTAAAATACAAGCATCACTGCCTTTCAGTTCTGCAGGTAACACACAGCTCTAACTTAAGTATTTAGGGATTTTTTTCACTGCAGGTGACATTTTGATATCTAATTAAATTGTTCTTTAGAGAAAGAACATCATAAAGCTGGCTTCAAAAGACCATGAACCTTATTAGTTAAGTACTTGCTCTTTAAAAAGTGCATATTTTATGACACAAAAGTGTTGTGGGGGTACACTTTCAGTACAAATGAATTTCTGATGTGCATTTGCTAAACCGCTCAAAAGGCTGCAGACAGTAGCTCGTACACTATATCCAATTTGTTTTCAGAGTATATTATTTCAGAACAAATAGCCATCATAGCAATGTCATTCTCCTGATTAAATATTCTTTGTATTTAATGATATTGCACAGTACCTTCACCTCATTACATTTTTTTTTTTCTATTATATAAGAGAATCCCATTAAGTTTGTTTAAATAATCTATAAAATCCAGCAGAATGTTGATTTTCCATTTATTCACCTAGGAGAGTTCAGGCCACAAAAAGGAAAAAAAAAAAAAAAAAAAGCTTTATTTGCTCAAAAACTGTCAAAAAGAAAAGTATGCAGTTCAAAGAGATATGACAGATGAGGCACCAAGGGGAAGATTACAGTACTGTCTTTAATTCGTTGGCTTCCCACCTTTCACACTAGCTTTTGTTAAGCATGCAATCAAAATAGAGAATTGTACTATTTTTGCTATTTTCAGACAAAGTAATCACAAAATCACAAACTCCTTAACTTCTTCAGAAGTCTTGCATTTTCAGACTTATCAAATATTTCAACAAAATCAGAACTCAACGTTCACTTTCCATACCCTTGACCTCATACTGTCACTCTTTTTCTTTTTTTTTTTTTAAGTCTGTATATTTTTTAATGTGAAAAGAACCATTTATTACATTCAGAATGTTTTATTTCAATGTTCACCTGACAGGTTCTCGTGAAGCATCCAAAACATTTTGTTTCTACTATAGCAGACACTTGCTACTAAAAAAAAACAAACAGTTTACTATCTCATTTTCTGTCTTGCTTTCTCCATACTAAAACCAAAATGGTAAATACAGGTAAATCTCTTAATTTTTTAGATACAAAGAAAGTTGAAATCTATAGATAAATTCAGATTATTAATTTAAATGCAGATTTAGATCTAGGGTTTATTTTGTGGCATAAACTCATCACAAAGATAGTTTTATTTTCCAAGACTTTTCACATTGTAGGTGTCTTCTGACCTGCAGTGAAATTTTTTCCTATTTTTTTTCTTTCAGAGAACATACATCAAATACCTAGCTTCTGGCAGAGCCAGTAATAAATCAGAGCAATCTACCTTCATTTTCTTATGTGATAATCCTAATGCAGCATATCATATCTGAATAAATGTCGTCTTCATTCACTTTAATCCCTGAACGTTACTCTGTGATACAACTATCTAGAAAAATTCTCTCTTCTACCTTTGTGCATTTGACATTAGCCTGTTACTTAACCCATCTCACTTTCTTCTGCATGTCTGCTCATTTTTCAGAATTTAATCCATTTATCTAATTTAACAAGATTGTGCCAACTGTAGATCCTGTCTTCCAAACAGCTGTGATCCTGCTTAGTCTGCAGATGAAATTAAAAATCAAAATGTTGCTGAATGAGGTTTAAGACTTTGATAGGACCTACTGTTTTCCTTTTTTTTTTTTTTTAATTACTATTATTGGGGGGGGGGAGTTGTTTCCATTTGGGTTTGGGTTTTGGAGGGTTTCTTTTTTTCTAATATTCACATGATTATTAAAATAAATTGAAACAAGTTACATCTACGTAGAAAAGATTTTTGGGGCATGGGATTCGTTTTAGTAAAGTGTAGCTCAGGGTGACTCAAAGTGCACAAAATTACTTTTGCTCTGTATTACATATATGCAATGGCACTCTTGGTGAATGATCTTATAACACGGGTAAATCATAGTCAGTTGCTTACTGGGAAAAAAAATGCTACTTGTCACAGAGACTATATTTTTATTTATTCAGAAGTATCAAAATCAGAAGGAAAATTGCAGCAAATAATTCTGCCTCTTCTTAGGCCCTGAAGTCTACTAAGTTCACCTTCGTAGCTCCACCCTAGTTTTGTCAGCTGATTGCACATTTCGGAGTTATTTTTGTTCATTTTTGGAATAGACATACAGAGTCAAAAGTCTAATTCCATAATCAGTAATACATACTTACAGAAGACTGTAAGCAAGAGAAAGTGTTTACTCCAGTAAGCTGTGTCTTCAGCCACCCTGAGGCTTAGATGCTTCCTGAGTCAGGTGTGTTATCTTTGTGTTCAAAAGGTGTCAATGGGTTCCACATCCATTAATTTGTCTGTTTGTTTTTTGAACTCAGCTGTGAATTTTGCAGATGCTGCAGCTGCAAGTTCAAACAGGGCTGAAAAGAGGCAAATACACAATGAGGAGCAAATCTTAAGGAGATCCTTTTTCAGTAATCTTCATCTTACTTGTCTAGAAGCATCAAAAAGACCAATGCAATGCAAGGGTTTACAGTCTAATTCTGATAATGTAACTAGGGAGAGCATGATTTTGTATGCCAATTAATATTACATAACCAACAGGAAAATAAAAAGTGGAGGATGTAAGAGTACTAGCACTTAAGTGTCAACAGATCTCAAATCTAAATGTTAAAACAGTAGTTGAATTTTATTTTGAGAAATGTGTAACCACAATTCCTCAAAAACTCCAAAACATCAAAACAGTCTCAAGACTGAAAGTAAAATACTGGCTCATTTATCTTGTTTGAGTCATTCTGCCTCCTTCATTATATTTTGGAGGTATTCCCCTCAAGTTCCATTTCTCTCCACATTTTCTGCTATCTCCATCTGGAGTTTGTATACCAGAACTTGCTCCACTTCTCCCAGGCTTGAGATTCCACTAAAATGGATTACTGACATTCATTACAACATATGATATTTGCAGTGTTTACCTTCTCCTATGCATTTATCAGAGGCATAATAATGCAGAACCTTTTCTCAGAGTTCTTTTCAGTCTGTTCTTTTAGGTGCAAAGAAAAGTACTCAAGCCATTGCAAAAGAAGAAAATGTAAGCAGATTTTGCAAAAGCAATCTCCATTCCTTCATTTTAAAATATTTTAAAATGACATATCTAAAACATACACATATATAAAAAAATATTTGAATTAACTGTTTCTCTTTGACTTACTGCTTGAAGCAGCCTACCATGTATAAAGAAAAGATATAATTATTTCTCTGTAGCATTTCTATAGTAAGAACAAGTTTTTCCAAGCCCAAAGCTTAACACAAGATCCTTTTTTGTTGCTTCCACTTTCTTGCTGAAAAAAATAAGGTTCTCACAGCAGTATAAACAAATCCAAACTACAGCAGAAACTGATGAGAAAAATGCTCTAAGATTCTCCTGTTAATTCTTTTTATCTTATTGATCTGCTGAGTTATAGCAGAGTGTACTCCATTACTGTTTATTCTAACTGTGGAACTTTTCTGTAACGCATTTTCCATTACTTTCAGATTCTAAAGATATCATACATGTGTTCGGTCACCCTGTCCGTTTGAGTAATGTGGGGATATGGGGGAGGGAAAAAGGAAGAAACAGTGTGAGAGGAAGAAAAAAATAGGCAAAGACTCTCTAAAGTGCATCTTTAAAAGCATGAAAAGCCTAAACTCCATTAGAAAATGGAGGAACAGATGAAAATCTGGGAGAAGAAAACTGGCAGCAAAGTTGACTGAATATCAAACCTTTCCCAAAATTAACCAGATTATTTAATCTGAACTCAGATATCTTTATAGCACAACCCTTTTTTATACACACAGGAACATGTAATGGAGAAAGGCAGACCAATTTTCATGAGGTCTTCTATTCTGTTTTCACCGAAATCTGTTGTTCTATCCTATAATCACATTTAGCCATTTGTGAGTACTTTTTTTTTTTTACATCATCAGTAAAGAATTGTCATAAAATCATAAACACGTCATTTTTAGCTGCAAGTCAAACTGTCGGGAAAAGTAAATATGCCATTGTGTTAGGGCCCTACCCTAACTCTCTGTGATAAATTACAAATACATACAACAGCCAAGTCAGTAATGATATACTTTAACTCACAAAATACGTATCAGTTCCCAAAGCGTCCTGCACTTTGGGTACTTACAGATGTATTAGCTTTCTTCCCTGAGGTTTAATTATAAAATAAAGTAATAAGCATTATGATGCTGTGTGATGTATCAGTAGTCAGAAAGTGGCTCTGTCGTCAGGAGTCAATGCTGTTTTTTTTGCTGAAAAGTAAGTCTGGTTGCAAGGGCAACCAGTCTTTATATGGGGTATATGGCTGCCGCCATTAAAAAGTCCTCTGGGCAGTTTCCATTTTCAAAGAAATTGTACACCAGCTACATGCCAATGGCTGATCCTACACTTTCCCCACAGCTTTCCCACCAGGTAGGTCATACTTCATACTGCCTACAAACCTTTTGAGTAACATCGTAACGCATGACTAAGAGCTGCCTAGCTCCAATGTAAACCACAGTGTGATTTGTCAGTATGCAGAATGTTTCCTATACATCAGGAGCCTGAGCCTATAGATTATGTGTACTACAGATTATGTTTCGTCACTGAAAGAAGAGAATTGCACTTGCCTGAGGGCTACAGAGTTAGAAGCACACAAAGTCAAGGACGTTGCACTGGAAACGTCTTGACACTAATTGTGTGTTTCCTTTAACTCAGTAAGGTTTTCTATGCTTTAAGTGAAGAAATAAAGTCTCCAGGGACTCATCTGTGGCACATTCCATCAGAACGTAGGAATTTTTACAGGCCAAAATCAGTGAAGCTTCTTAGAGTAATGAGTGCTCTTTGGAAGGTGGCACAAAATGGCCCTCAGCAGAGCAGAGCTATTCAGGAAATAATAGATTGAATGCCAAACTAACCAAACACCAAATTGAAAGAGTGAAGAGCAGTGCTACCTGCAAAATATGAATGTAAGAAATGTCCTGATATTTTAGAAGCATGGGCCATCTATTTAGTCTCTTCAGCTGGCATTAGGACATGTAATTTAGAAATATGCAGAGCATGCAAAACCAATCATCATCTGCTGTCTATTCTCCTCATACTCCCTGGGCAGCCATAATTGTGGTAGGGTTGTAAATGTTTTGCTTCCTAGTTCTGTTAGTATCTAATTTATCTAATATAATAGTATATAATTTATCTAGTATATAATTACTAGTTATATTACTAGATTACTATTATAATCTAGTATATAATTTATCTAATCCCTGATTAGATAAATCAGCCTACTGATGCTGTCTCCCCCCCCAGTTTCCTGTGGCAGCAAGTTGCACAGGTTTATTGTGTAATTTATCTGTCTTGAATCAATCTCACTAGTTTCATCAAGTGCCTCCTGGTTTTTGCATTGTGGATACTGAAAGAAAATCCACTTTCAGTTTATATGCTGCCTTATAACTTTACAAACTCCTACAACTTAGAAATTTGAAGATTTCACTGTGTCCACCCTGCCCCGACTTTGGCAGGCAGAGCCAGTGTTTCCCTTTACGGAAGCCATGTTGTCACTTTCCTAACAGAGTGTTTCTGCATGCACTCAGTCATCTTAATTCACGTGACAGACCGTGCCACCTTACCTGTAACAGAAGTCGGGCTCAGTGGTCTGTTGTTCCCAGGACCCTCTCTAGACCCAGGAGTAGCAAGATGCACACAAAGAGATGGTTAAGCCTATAGCAACAAAAGAGTATTATGCTGATTGCCAAAAAGTCTTAATTCCACAACATAAACACACCAATATCCCACTACATTCAACATGACCTAAGCATAAACTCCTATGTGTTTAATTTAATAGGAATGAATAGAGCACATGTTTAAAGGCACTGTGACCTAGAGACAAGTATTGCCAAGTGAAGAGCCCCCATTAGTGTTAATACCCTCTTGGCCAAGCACCAAGCTCCAGCAGTAACTATAATGAGAGTCTTACCTACTGTAATGGCCCCAAATAGCCTGCTATTTACTGCCCCTCAGAATTCTTGCAAAGTCAGTCATTCTCAGCAAAGGTTAGAACGTTTCTGTAGAAAAGTATAGAGTGAGGTTGAAGCCTCTAAAAATCATAACAATTAGTTTGCACAGACTGTTCTTCAGGAGAAATGGTCAGACACATGTTGATTTTTGTCTAGAACATGAAAAGAGAGGACAAACATCGGTAAATAATTTGCTGCCCCCCTCTATTCTGCATATGGTACATATAAAGACAGAACTTGCCGCTCTTGAAGTCTTCAGTGGGACACGTGCAGAGTGATCAGAGGCTTGTGGTATGTGGTGATGCATCTCACTAATTCTCAGTGCTCTTGATTTTAATAATAATTTCAAAAAGTATCACAAGAAACAAAGCAAGCCCAACTGAGCTAGGAAACCTGATTCGAAAAACCTTCCCTACGAATCGGACTGAAATTTTGCCCATGATTTTTTAAGTTTCATTCTGTCAACAATGCTAGCTTGACCCAAAACGGGTTGCTGTGAATCAAACACCAAGTTAAATAAATATGGTAACTTTCAAAAACTTTTTAAAGTAGGTTTTGTATCATCAGAAAAAGTTAGTGTTTTAATCCACAACTCCTGCTTGATCTACTACTAATGAAAGATTCACTAAATTATCTTCATAAAGGTCAAAATGCTAATTAGGAGATTTTCTTCAGTGATAAATCAGACATGTGGAACAAATTATAAGATCAGCTTTTTCTATAGTTCAATTATCCTTCTCTTCTTTCTAAAAATGTAAAAAAAAAAAAAAAAACAAAATAAGAACTGAATTTTGTAACATTAAATACTTCATTTTTAATTGAATAGAAAATGATCTTGGAAGGTTTGAGTTTACATAAATTACATTTTAGTTAAATTTACGGACATTTTTACATGTGCCATTAGTATTTACTTATTACCAGCAATGCAGTTAATAGCTATAAAATAATTTAAGAAATATCCTTCACTTTAATAAGTTTACTAATAATATAAACTATATGTGTTTAAATAAAATGCATCTTTCTAAAATACAAAGTTAAAATATAGCAATATATAAAAAGCAAGCAAAAATATAATGTAATTTAAATCACAAAATATTATTCCCCTGTTTAATCAGACTTTTAGAAAAGGATCTACCAAGAATTTACAGATATAACAGTTTATCTATTTTCCTGAACAAACAATAATGAAGAGAGTACTTGCAATACCTCAGCAAACTGAAATACTAGGATTTCTTATTCTTATTTGCAACACTACTGTAAGTGTAAGGCTTGTAATATATATTGAAGACGTGTACTAATGCACAAAAAATAATAGTCTCAAATTCCAAAACTGCAGAAAACTTATAATAAACACTGTAAACACCTTACACCTAAGTACACCATTTAATACAAATGCTTAGTCTTACAGCATTTTCAGTAAAATGGCAGGGAAGCAGAAGCAAGTTCTTCTACCGATAGTTCCCAACCCACCTTAAGGATCAAAACTGAACTGTTTATGCCCACTGGAAAACTGCTGCAAACTATAAGGATGCTGTGCTCTTCGCTAATGTGCTTCTGATGACAGACAGTGTGAAACAGGCTACATTTCTCAATAAGTTTTCATACATAATATGGGATTAGATTGTCCAGCCTGTTACCAAAAAAAAAAAAAAGACATGTACCCAAATCTTGAAGTCAAACCATGACGTGGCCTGGACTCTGCAGTCATATGCTCATCTATCATCAGCTGAGAATTTTTCAGTTCTCCCAGGTATGTTGAGGTGTCTAGGTATTAACTGAGCTAATAATGAAATCGGATAAATTCATGTTTTATTAATACCTGCAGGATGCAGAGTCAAAAGACATTTTCATACAGAGTTCACAGGTTTGGTCTTTTATGTAGATACAGACAACATGCAAATTTTTGCAAAAATTTTATTGAACAGGTACAGGTTTTCCCTGACATCTGAGACAAATAACAAATTTGGAAGCTTAATGATGCCTCTTTGTAATTTTTTTCTTAACAGATATGTATTGGTTAGTCACTATTTTGGCCTATGTGAAATGAAATATGAGTGTTTAGCAAATATATTCCTGGGCTGTTTTTGACCCAGCCTGTGATATGGTATCTGAGCATTCCTCCAAAGACCAAAATGTTTGTGAAGAACAGCACATTAACTTTTGAGAGAACATGAAATCAAGATAAAACAAATCTGAGGAAACAATTTAGCTTTTATTGATGCCATTCAGAGAAGGGGATCTACTGAGACATGGGAAAACACCTAGCCCTACTTGACAATACAGGGAGACAGCTTTGCAAGGATTGACTCAGAGTTGGGCTACGCTTAGCTACGTTAACTAGAGAATCCTGTAAGCAAAGATTTCCACCTTATTCTGAGAACACACTGTCCTCAATGGTTTGTAATCACTTCTTGATTGCATATCACCACTAAAGAGAGATGATCCTTAAACAAGAAGAGGTAATAGCACAGAGAAAAATATCTACACTCCGGAGTTAATATGGTGAGAGTACACATCTGTTTTCAGTGTACTTTAGTATGTATGATAAATTTTCTTTAAGTTGTATATAAGTTATAGCACAAACTGAGAAAGCTTATTATTTTTGCTGTACCGAGAAAGAAGTGACATGTTTACCCCACGCCCAGGATAAGGACAACCCAAAGCCCAGCTGCCTGTGAGCCAAGACCCAGCTTTGTGAAGCATTCCTGTGTGACTTTGGCCCAGCTGACTGGGGGGAGGGGGAAAGAAAAAAAGTTGTCAAGCTGTGAGAAATTATATCAGCTAAAGATAAGACTATGGAATAGTCAAGGACTCCAGGGAAAAGTGACAAGTCCCAGTGAAAGTGCAGGAAACTGGAAGAGAGCAACTCAGCAGGACTGAGGATCAGCTTGCACAAAGGTGCAACAGACCTCACCTTCCCCACCTGACTGCCACCACCTACATGCAGTGACTCATCAGGTGCCTCCATGGGCAGTGACAAATATACAAGTGCTTAGCCTGTCACATTAGCCCAGGCAATCTACTATGTGTATTGGTGCTGCGTAAACATAACTTTTCTATAAACCTGCTTCTATACAGTAAAAGGTTCCCAAACAAAAGACAACTAATGAAGGAATACTATGGGACCTCTGCCAATGGCAAGGAGTAAGAATATTTTGAAGGGATTGCATGTCAATCTGTTATTTAACCTCTGAATCTGTGTAGACAAAATAGGTTCAAACTTAACTAATTTCAAAACTGTAGCAGAGTCTCTCCATGCCTTAAATTGTGTAGAAGTACTTTGATAGATGCTCTGTGTAGTCTGAAACATAAAACTGATAGCAAGACATAAACTCCCAGGCATTATATCACCAACCCAGTACAGAAGCAGTTTTATGAACCAAACATTGAGTAGAAGCATGTCACAGGTGTGCCAAATAAATGATCTCTGAGAAGATTTACAAATGCTGGAGTAGAAACGCTAAACATAAAAATAGACAGGCAAACATTCTTGATGAGGCAGGTTGTACTAACTCCTCATATTTGCCATAGCTACTCATGTGTTTTCTAAGCCAAATGTGAGGTGCCTCCAGTCTAACAGAACTTTCTCTCAATAACTCACGCTTCTATAACTTAAATCAATTCTCTTCCCACATTCTTTCAAAATGAATGTCTTGAGGCCAAGAAATTCAGTCTTTAATGACTAGTGCTGTCAGCCACTGATAGCAAATATCTGCTAGGTGGAAGGAAAACATCGATATGATTTCATTGGAACCAATCAAGGAAAGAACAGAATTTGGTTTTAATGGATCTGAAGCTTCCTAGACATCTATTAGGAAATAAAACAGAGACCAAAGCTATGCATGCATTGTGCAGCAGGTGTATGAGTTCTGATATCCTCTTTTACTGACCTCTTGATCTATATGCCCAAGGTTTCCTTCCCTTGGAAACCAAAACATCATGGAAAATACTGTACACATACAGAGTCGGGATGCAAGTACAGTTTTCAGAAAGTGCTTTACCATCATTAACACTCCCAGGCCCCACAGGTAAGAGAGACAGGGAAATACTAGCTGCTTCAAGCTAAGATATGTTTCACAGTGTTTAGTCAGCTTCGCTTTGATCATTTAAATCCTGTTAAACCTAGATGCCTTGAATAGCCTAAACATTACATGTACCATCACACACCTCCCCATTACACTTTTGGAAGCTGAGAAAAAGTTTGCAGCCAACAAAATAACTAAAAATACCTGTCTACAAGGCTGAACTCAAAATTCAAGGATGGTACAAACTATGAAACAATACACTTCACCATTCTTAAGAAAAACTCAAGAACAACTTACTGGATTAGGTAAAGGGTTTATCCGGTCCCATATGTTTCCCCAGTAATAGCTAACAAAGAACAAAAGCAGTCAAGGATACCTGATGTTTCTGATAAAAAAGTTCTTTGCCTCCAACTATTTTCATTTTACTAAGGTCTTCCAGACAAGGAGTAGTCTTACTCATTTAGCAAGTCTCTGTGGACTACTCTTACATGTATTTGTCCACTCTTGCCTGCAATCTTCATTTATTTAAGCATCCATGTTATGCTGTTGCAATGAGTTGCACGGACCTGTTCTCTGCTATGTGAAGAACCACCTCTTGCATATTTTGAACGAGGTCTGACTAGTTTCTTCTGAGTTTCACTGCTTGCATTGGAAGGAAATGTGAACAACTAATCCCTATATCCTAATGTTGCTTATGATTTTGTAGACATTTATCTTATCCTCTGTAATACCAAGTCATATTTCTTACAGTCCTAACCTATTTGGTCTTTCTTCATATAGAAGATATTCCTCACTTTCTTCGTATAGAAGGTATACCTCACTTTTGATCATGTATCTTTGTCAGCTTTCTCTGAGCATTCTCCAGTTCAAATATTCTCCTTTAGAGATGAAGGAATCAGGGTAAGGGCAATTCCCAAACTTTTGTATTCAAGGTATGGGAAAACTAGGAATTCTACAATGTATTGATTGTTCTCTGTATTTTTCTTTCTAAAGCTTTTGTAAGTCATAATATTTGATTTTCTATTTTGACTGCTACTGTACATTGAGCTGAGATCTTCATAGAATTTTATTCCATAACATCAAGATCTTGCTTCTGAGTAGTAACAGTCAGCTTAGAGCTTTACATATCATTCATATGTTAAATTAGGATTGTTCTTTCCCATGTGTATTACTTTACATTTATAAGCATTGTTTTTTGTCTGCCAGCCACTTAGTATTATGAGATGTCTCGACAATTTTTGATAGTCAGCATTTGTCCTTAAACTCCTCAGTAACTCGATATCACCAGCAAATTTTGTCACTTTATTGCCCACCTCTTCCCCTGACTGTTTATGAACGTGTTCCACCACAAACCCCTTTGGAACTCCAATAGTGATATTCTTCAGTTATGAGACCTGCCCTTTGTTTCTACTCCCTCTTTCTTGTACATCAAACATATTTAACCAATCAAGTGAAGAAAGAGTAAGTATAGAAGAATAATAGCAAAATATTTAGAAAGAAATAGTTAATCAAACCTAAAGAACATGACTCATGTTTGCATGGAAAGTATTATTTTTGTTTCTATGGATGCTACTGAAGATACTGAAAAGATTTATTTACAGTCATGAGTACCTAGTGCTAGAAAGTCTCCTGAAATACATGTCAACATAGAAACTTCATGTTGTTTCTGTAGTACTGGAAACATCAAAAATCTCTAGTGTAGTTGGTACTTAAGCAATCTTATCTATTTCAGATAAGTGCTGTAAAAGTATGAGGGCTTTTTGTTAGAAACCTGATATCACTATTATACAGCTGTATATAGAAAAATTACAACTTTTCTTATCTCTATAATCTTAATGCCTCATAAACAAATGCCCCAAAGCAAACATAAATTAGTAACTACTGAGATTGTCATAAACAGAGATGTTTACAACTGATTACATTAAATTAACTGTTTAATTGAATGCATTTACCTGGTTGAGTAAAACAAAAATTGTGTCAATTTTTTTATAATTGTATTAGTTTCTGCCTTTGGTTCACTGCCCTTTCTTGGGCTAACTATAGCCAATAGTAAGAATTAATGTTGTTATTCATGAAGCTGTGATAACAAGCAGATGATTTGACTTTTACATTGTCTTCCACATTGATTGAGAAGTAAAATAGGTCTCCTTCTTTCCTTTCAACATCAAAGTTAGAACTATGATCTTATTAAAAATCAGCATTGTCATCCTGCAATACCTGTGGATACAAGAATAGTAGGAATAAGTAACTACCTTAATCACTGGGAAGCTGACTAGTCTGCAGAGACAAAAGAGAGAGCCTTTTTATCTCTCCCGTTGAAAAATGTCCCACTCAGAAAATGTAATTAGTGAGATTTGATATATTTAATTGATATATTTAGTTAGGTATATATTAATTAAGGCAAACATTTTTACTCCATAGTCCAGAGACATGAATAGCTATATCAGAAGCATAATACCAAAGTTCAGTTCTCTCTTCCTATGCTTTTTTGATTAGCATACAAAGAGGCAGATTTGTTTGTTACACCCTAGGAGAGCTCCTCACTGTTGCCATCTTTGAAGAGACTAGCTCACTTTTGTCTCTCTCTTGCCATAACCAGAAATTCTCTCTAAAGTTCTGTTTGTAAAAGTTGCATATATGATGTAATAAAATATAGTTTTTTCATAAGTTATCATATGTAGTGAAAATGCTTTATGTGAGAAAATTTCAGACCAGCTCTACTTTCTTTTTGCCTGTGCCAAGTAAAAGGAACAAAGTCACGTTTTTTTGTGGAAAAAAAGAAAACAATATCCATTTAGAAAGCCTCTGCCACCATACCTTCCCCACAAAAGCTAACTAAAGCTGTTACTTCACACCATTAGGTAAATCCTGTTTCTGAATCAAAAGCCAGATGAACCAGTCGATAGTCAGACTGAAGTGTAGACACAAATAGTTTTTGAAGATAGGTAGATTGTTCTTAACAGTTTGTATTTATTAATACATTATTTACTTGTTTGTATTTCACTGTTTTGTGAGAAAATTAATGCTTTTAATATATATCTCAGTATATGCTATTCTGTTTGTAAACCACAATCCCTGTAATATTCTTTCTACTCCTACTGATTGTTACCACCCACATTGGTGACGGAATTGTTATGCATTCATTATACTGAGAATTTTCTGGCACATAATGTTCTAAATAAAAAAGCAAAGTCAATAACTCATGCCACTGATGCAAATTTACTATTAAAAGTGAGCCAGCTCCCAGACTCAATCTACAATATAGAACAAATGAAAAATGATTAAAATTATGCCCAGGGCAATGTCTATTACTTGTTTACCATGTGACAATGAAATCCTGTTTAAAATTTGAGGGTTTTAATAACATGCATTTGCAATCCCACTGTAAGCTCTTCTCTGCACTATCTCTTCTGTTATCCTTTCTTTTTGTGACACAGCTCAGGACCTGAGACAGAGAGACACATGGCTTTCACTTAGTGACAAGGCAGCTTTTCTTGGTGAAACACTACCTTTTGCTTATTTACTTATTTATTTG
Organism: Vanellus vanellus; assembly: GCF_965231255.1. Taxonomy (NCBI): domain Eukaryota; kingdom Metazoa; phylum Chordata; class Aves; order Charadriiformes; family Charadriidae; genus Vanellus; species Vanellus vanellus. Next base: position 113,179,985 of record NC_138905.1, read on the forward strand.
CTTATTGAAATTCAGAATACTGAGCAAGAAAACTGGCAGGTATTTCTCACCCCATGCAAAACCAGAAGAAAAGAAAAAAAAAGAAATCAACCCACAAACATGACTACTTCTGTAATGTTCCTAGTTTATCAGACTGCCCACATCTCAGCTTTTCTCCAGCTGATGGCACACAAAATGAACTAATCTTTTTCTTACGTGGTTTTCTTTTTTCTTATTTGTTTTTCAGATTCCCAAGCCTTCCTACTAAAATATTGATGTATGATATTTTTTTCCTCCCTTTCAATCTAGTGATATGGTGACTTATTTTTAAATAATTGTTGCAGTGACCATGCACCACTCTTTCACTTTAAGCTCAGGTAATGTCTGTGTTCTGAAAATCAGAGGCATTTCGGTGTCTTGTATTATGTATACAAAGACTAAGCTAAGTATAAGATGCTGAAAAGGTCCAAATACTGCAGGAAAATCTTATCTAGGCAAGTGCACAATGTAAGACAAAAAGAGACAGTAAGACCATTCAAACAGATATAATAAATGTAATATACTTTATAAACTTATCTTAGAACTTTTCAAAATTATTTTCTGCAATATGTTTTGAAACTTATTTTTTCATTTCTGTTTTACTTGTTCCAAATGTGTAAAAAATTCTATTTTTCTGTACATGACCATTCCAGGTATCAGAGTGCAGTGCAGGTTTTGTATTTCTACTGTATTGGAAGAATAAAGATGTAATGAGTTGACACAAAAAGATTCCAGAAAGTTATATTAAAAAGGTGTATGTACATATATATGTGTGTGTGTAAATTGCTGTATTCCATGAGTCTCCACTTATGACGAAATTTCTCTTTTATTCCTCATCTATAAGGGGAGGCCTAACTGTGGGAGGTAAATATTGCATTCTTGTCTTTGATTCTTTGTGTGGGGAAGTCAATTTTAGCCCTCAAAAAACAGAGAAGTTGCCTCTCAAAAATAAAGGCTTTTTTTTTCAATATATTTTTACTTCCTTTTTTCTTCCCTCCTTCCCTATTTCCCTCATCCATGAGGGTAAGAATCTTGCCTAAAATCTTCTCTTTTGCTGGTTCCTCATCATCATTACCAGCACCAGAATTTTTCTGCTCCATTGACACCACATCATCTGGAAGCTGTCAGCACAGTGAATGCAACCAGCTTGTCTGAGGTAGGTTTTACATTCTGTTCAAAGTATCTGCAATTTTACACTGTTGGCTCCAGTCTGGATGAGAATACAGGTCAAGGCAACCTGTCTGAGGGTCACAGAAATTCCAGTATAGCATATGGACAAATATTAGCTGCTTCAAAGCCCAGAGTAACTGGTAATAAAGTTGAGCTACTGAAATCCTTTAGAAAGTAACTCATTCTGTACACCTTTCTGTCCATGTCAGCAATTCTGAACAAAAATATAGATCCTCTGGCTTTACAGTGAAAGCAATACATTTTCTCAGTTACATCTTCCCAGCATTTAAGGGAAGGGACCGTAATTTCTCTGTACAGCCTTTTTTTTCCCTCCATTTTACTATTGCATCATTTTTACACAGGGTAAAAAAACTGGCTGGATGGCTGGGCCCAAAGAATTGTGGTAAATGGAGTTGGATTGAGCCACCATCCCTGGAAGTATTTAAAAATGTGTAGATGTAGTGCTGAGGGACATGGTTTCGTTGTAATTTAGCAGTGCTAGGTTAATGGTTGGACTCAATGATCTCAAAGGTCTTTTCCAACCTAAATAAACCTATGATTCTATGATTCTATGATCATTGTACTGTATATTGTTCAAAGTATCAAATTCTGCATTTGCACCTTGCATTGGTAATAATGATGCTAACAAGATTGATAGCTCTGACTAGTTTCTGTAAAAATTTTTTTCTTTTTTCTTTTTTTTAATTTGGGTTAATGATCTTCAAAATATCTAGGTTGAAAGGCTTGGAAAAACTCTGAGAAAGCTCTGAGACCTATAGAAAAATCAAGTAAGTCAAGTAAAATTGGAAAAGGATTGATCCTTGTTTTGAATTGTTGAAGCATTAGGGTGGAGGACTTGCAGGACGTGAGCTATCTTTTTTTAGTTCCTCATTTAACCATTCTAATTTTGGTGGGAAGAACCCAAAATAAAGGAAGATTTTCATGCCCTTCCAAGCTCTATGGTAAAACGTACTACTGAACTACATGTATTCTATCTTCAAATACAGATTTATAAGACTTATTATCCTTTTAAAAAAAACCACTTTTTTATTTTTGTTTAAAATAAAAATATATAGGATGATGACAAAAGAAACCATAAAATTTAAATTTAACTTCCTCTGATCCTTGCTCAATGATTTTGAGGATTTCACATCATCTTTATTTCACTTCCGATCCAGTCAGAGTCATAACACAAATGGAAGGTGTAGTACTACTTAATCTCTTCTGGAGGTGATAAATTGTGGTGTCATTTAAACACTTGTTTATCATACAGCTCTGCAAATATCTCACATGGCACTGCCACCACATGCATGTACATATAAGCCTTGTACGAGATAATCAATTAGTTTGACAATATATAGCTACACATTTATCTGTCATTGTTTCTTCAAGTACATAGGAAGCAAAAGGAAAACCAGAGAAAATGTGAGCCTGCTGTTGAATGAGACAGGTGCCATGGTGACAGATGATGCAGAGAAGTCAGAGTTGCTGAATGCCTTCTTTGCTTCAGTCTTTACTGCTTGGACCAGCCCTCAGGAGTTCCAGACTTTGCAGGTAACAGAGAAAGTCTGGAGGAAGGAAAACTTTCCCTTGGTTGAAGAAGAACAAGTTAGAGAACAATTAAGTAAACTGGATACCGAGAAGTCCATGGGGGCTGATGGGATGCACACTTGAGTGCTGAGGGAGCTGGGGGAAGTCATTGCTGGGCCACTTTCCATCATCTTTGAAAGGCCCTGGAGAACAGGTGCGGTGCCTGAGGACTGGAGGAAAGCCAGTGTCACTCCAGTCTTCAAAAAGGGCAAGAAGGATGACCCAGGAAACTACAGGCCGGTCAGCATCACCTCCATCCCTGGAAAGATGATGGAACTGCTCATTCTGGGAGTCATCTCCAAGCATCTAGAGGAAAAGAAGGTTATCAGAAGTAGTCAACATGGATTGACCAAGGGGGAGTTATGTCTGACTAATCTGATAGCCTTCTATGATGGGTGGATGAGGGGAGGGCAGTGGATGTTGTCTATCTTGACTTCAGCAAGCCTTTCAACACTGTCTCCCACATCATCCTCACAGGCAAGCTTAAGAAGTGTGGGTTAGATGAATGGACAGTGAGGTGGGTTGAAAACTGGCTGACAGATAGAGCTCAGAGAGTTGTGGTTAGTGGCACAGTCCAGTTGGAGGTCAGTAACAAGTGGTGATCCCCAGGGGTCAGTACTGGGTCCAGTCCTATTCAATGTATTCATCAATGACCTGGACGAAGGGATAGAGTGTACCGTCAGCAAGTTTGCTGATGACACAAAACTGGGAGGGGTGGCTGACATGCTCTGGAAGACTGTGCCACCATACAGCGTGACCTGGGCAGGCTGGAGAGTTGGGCACAGAGAAACTTTATGAAATTCAACAAGGGCAAGTGGAGGGTACTGAACCTGGGGAGGAACAACTCCATGCATCAGCACAGGTTGGGGGCTGACCTCCTGGAGAGCAGCTCTGTGGAAAGGGACCTGGGAGTCCTGTTGGACAACGGGATGACCATGAGCCAGCAATGTGGCCTGGTGGCCAAGAAGGCCAATGGCATCCTGGGGTGCATCAAGAAGAGTGTGGCTAGCAGGTCAAGGGAGGTCATCCTCCCCCACTACTCTGCCCTGGTGAGGCCACATCTGGAGTACTGTGTCCAGTTTTCGGATCCCCAGTTCAAGAAGGACAGGGATCTGCTGGAGAGGGTCCAGCAAAGGGCTACGAAGATGATTAGGGGACTAGAGCATCTTCCTTATGGGGAAAGGCTGAGGGACTTGGGCCTTTTTAGTCTAGAGAAAAGAAGACTGAGGGGAGCTCTTATCACTGCTTATAAATACATAAAAGGGAGGGTGCCAGGGGGATGGGAACAGTCTTTTTTCAGTGGTGCCCAGTGATAGGACAAGAGGTAACGGGCACAAACGTGAACATAGGAAGTTCCATCTAAACATGAGGAGGAACTTCTTTACCATGAGGCTGGCAGAGCACTGGAACAGGCTGCCCAGAGAGGCTGTGGAGTCTCCTTCTCTGGAGATATTCAAAACCCACCTGGATGCATTCTTGTACAACCTGCTCTAGGTGAACCTGCTTTGGCAGGGGGGGTGGACTAGATGATCTCCAGAGGTCCCTTCCAACCCTGACCATTCTGTGATTCTGTGATTCTATCATACCTTCATTCAATTCATTGAATTAAATTGATTGAACTTTCTGGGAGAAAAGGAAACATGCTTTTTCTTTCTCAGACTGATGAAGGGGAGAGTAATAAAGTTAATGTTTTTCTTTAGTTAAGGTTTTGGGGCTTTCTTTTTATAAAAGCATGTGATCACTCAGAAATATTTACCTTAGAAAAACTATCCTCTAGAAGTCATGTAAGATTACAATATTTTAAATAAATTTTTAAGTGCATTTTTACAGATTTTATCTGTTGCATATTATGCATATTTGTGCTTGAACATCAGTTCTTATCCTAGTTTTTAAAAACAGTTTCTTTTAATAATGCAAAATGTGTTCACTTTGTGAATACTGTACAATTTTCCCTATTGTAGCTACCCAGCTTTGCAATCTCTTACATCAGTTGTCCTTACAGTGCAGGAAGGCTCACCACAATTCTGAAAATTTCCAGGCAAGATATCTATAGAAAATGACCTTCATAGTATACCTAAAAATGGCTTATCATGTGGTATATTATTACATATACATATATCTATATAATTTTATTTTCTCATCTGCTTTCTGAGCACTCTCTGGAAATGTCTCCGTGTTTTTCGGAAGAGAAATTATCCCAGGGAAAATTCTGCAGAGCTATTTTTATATAATAATAAGCAAAACTTATATGTTTTTACTTCATTAATTGAAAAAAAATATATAAATATGATCAGTTTGTATTTGGTAAGCAAGTGACTGGCTGCTAGCAGTGACAAAACATCAGACTTACTATCCAAGCTATGTACTACCAAATCACATATAAAGTAATACTTAATCTTTAATCAATGAGCTGTAAAATTGCTGGGCTGCCTCCAAAGTAATATTCATCTGCAGCTGTCTTGTTACCTTCCCTTTCTCTCCTTTCCCCTGTGCAGACACTTGCGTTTCTGATTCACTGGTAAGTTCCTCAGTCCTCTTCATTACCTTCTGCATTCCCCTACTCATTATGCACATTGTCGTGGTTTGAGGTTAAACAGAACTAATTTTCTTTTCAGTAACTTCACTTTTTAGCTTCTTCTAACTACTGAAATTCACAGCATATTGTGTAGGAACTGTTTGCTTTCAGAGTGATAAGACCTATGCTTACAGCTGATGCCCAGACATGGTATGCAGAGAGGCTCTTGCTTATACTTAGTGCTGTAACAGCCAAGGCCAACCAACTCTGTTATTTGCCCCATTGGAGGGTCAGAAGCAGAAAAGCATAGAGGGGTCCCACCTGCGGGGAGGAGCAGGCAGGACAGGTGACCCAAAACTGGCCAACAGGTTATTCCATCCCATCTGCCTCATGCTCAGTATAAAAGCTGAGCGAGCAAAGGGGTCAGCCCTCTTTCTTCAATGGCCGACGTCTGAGGAGGACTCTGTCTGTTCCTCTGCCTTTGATCCCGATTCTGAATTCAGATCCAGAATCTAGTTCCCATTCATCACTGAGTCCAGTCTGGGACTTCCCCAGTGCCAGCCAGTGACGTGATTGTCATCCTGGGAGTTTGTTACGGTTTTGTGCATATTTAAATGTTTCCTTTTTATTTTATTATTAATCTTTCATCAAAGTAGTTTAGTTCCTTCTAAACTCATAAATGTCTCTTTGTCTCTCCTGTCTCTCTTTGAAGAGAAGTATGGGAGATCATCTGTCATTCCGCCCAGTGTCTGGTTCGGCCCAAACCACGACACACATCAATTTTTTTTTTCTTTCAGACTTCACTTTCAACATAAGTCATCCACAAATAGAAAAATTTCTCTAGAAATATTTCTTCAAAACACATGGAAGTTATCTTTACACATATGCAAGATTCTGTGTTCAAAACCCCTTATACTGCCCATCTGTAGTCTTTTCCAACTCAAACCCACCTGTATTTGTCTGTAGAGAGAAAGCATAAAAAAATACTGCTGCCAAGAGTTTGCAAGAAATTTTATGAGCTCACTTTCTTCCTCACACAGAGGAACAACTGCACTTTACTCAGAGGAGTTTCTCCTAGTCGCTTGCTTTCTATATGCCTCAACTACTTGAGGAAACGAGCTATAAAAATACAGGCAAAGAATGTTGTGACAATTCCTGCTACCACCTCTTGTGAAATCAAGAAACAGATAAGAAAGAGAAGTAAGAAGTATCTCTTATAACAAAACAGCTGGATAAAAGGTGACTTTGTCTCCAAACATAGTCATGCTACCATTTTTTACTAAAGTACACTGAAAGCGTGTGTGGCTGGGAAGATTCTATTAGTTATTCTTTTGAAAAGATGTATGTGTCCATGTCAGGCAAAACTCTGCTGTAGCACCAAAGCTAAGCCTACTTCAATATTTAGGGTCACACTAAAGCTTTAATTTAAGAGGTGATATACCTCTTAATATCTAAACCCAGCTGGATCTTACATAGAAATTTGGCTGAATTTCAGTGACTGAAAAGGTCATTCATGCTTTCAACATGATCTTTTCTGCCATGGATTTGGAATTTTTTCATGTCTTGCAAATTCTCAGGTCTCTATTACCCACTAGTAGAGTCAAACCTAGAAATATAGGCCACATGGATTTTTGTCTGCTCTACAGTAAAACAGAGCACAGAGAAAGAATAATTTGCACTGAATCAGAAAATTTTAGGACCTGTTGGTAAAGGAAATAAAAAAAAAAAAGAAGTAATACTTGATTAAGGCACAAACAATGTTGTATGTTCTTTTGGATTATTCATCCTTTTCCTATACTTGTAATGCAAGTCACGGTTTTTGTTGTTTAAAGAGAAGTCCTTTCAAAAGGAAAAGGTGAAATATTTAATTTCCAGATGCTTAAGTAAAGACTTTATCACATACCAAATAGTATCTTTTTCTGTGAAAACAACAGAACAGAATATTTCAAACAGAGAAATTCTATGTTTCAAAATACATCATCCTCCTCATATTTATTCCAGCTAAAACAACGCTTTGGATTCGATATAATTTTGAGACTCAAAAATGTTTTTAAACATCCTGCAACTCAGTTTCCAGATATTTTACTATTTATTGGAAGAAAAGGGAACCTGATAAATGACAAAAAATCCCTACAACAGCCTTCCTCCAACTTTTTACCTAAGTTTTCAATGCACATCTGAAGAAAGACAAGTCCAAAATCCTCAGATTTGCTCTCTGGACAGAGGTGTATGGTACACTTTTGCATTTCTTGTCTACAATTAACTCCAGTAACAGCAAGTGACCTCTGTAAAGAGCCTGTCAAATTTGTTAGATTTAGAATGCTATTGTTTAGCTCCCAAGTTCTGACAGACTTTAAAGCAGAGGATGGTAAGGCGCCTGCAGAAGTCAGGGTTGCAGGTTTTTTCATCATACACAGCTGTGTCAACAAAAAAGGCTATACAAATTCTTTTTTCTTTTTTTTTTTTTTTTTTAAGCAGAATTTATAACCCCTGAAATGGAGTTTAATGTCTCATTCTCTTACAAAAATAAAACAACATCTACTTGCAAAGCAGTCTAGAGCAGGCAGTTCCTGCTTGTTTTCAAAACAGATTACACTTTCAATTACTTCAAGTAAACCTTGAGATCTTTCCCACATTGTTGTAGTACTGGTCCATCATGGTTACAGCAGCGCTAGGGACACAAGACAGGTAACTTTTGTAATGTAATGCAATATCTTTTTTAAAACCAGCTGGAGGAAAAAAAAAAAAAAACAAGTTTATGAGCACAAAGGTAATTTTCAGCTTTTCAGGTGGAATTTTTCCTACAAACTTTTTCTTCAGACACTTAGGACCCTTATTGAAATCTCTGGATTTTCTACATTAAACAGAGATTTAAGGATATCTGTGTCATACATCAGCTCTCAGACTGTTGTATGCTATGTTTATTTTTGGATCAAGGAATTTTTTAAATCAAGAAGAACAAACAAATTATCATATCCTATATATTGAATCCTATAAATGTACCAAATCCTGTTTGCTTGGGTTTCATTATTCCTTCTCTAGGTTTCACATTGAAAAGAAATAACCTCATTTCATGCCCTATATCTGTAAAAAAGTATTTATGATGTAACAATACTTTAACATCTTCTACAGAGAGTTCTGTGTTTTCTTCAGAAGTTGCCTGTGAGCTTCCCATTTCCTCCATGGAATCAATCTCCCGAGATTAGTCCCTTCCCTGTCTTCCTCTTCTTCTTCACCCAGTATCTCAGACTAAAATAACAATACTGTAAAAATTATAAGATCAATAACTTTCTGTAGCAATCTCTCTAAGCTGTTTGGAGTTAAAAGCCTTTGGCTCAGTTGCTCTTCATGGTGAAATCTATCCTCAGCTTTCCAAATTAATAGAGAGGCTGAATTCATGTGTATATATATTATCTATTATCAAATTAGGATTATCTAATTGTCCAAAGTGACCCCAGTACCACCCCTAGTTCTATGTCGAAAAAATCTTTTACAGTAATTTATCTTAATAATGCAAATCTATTGTAATCTTAATTATAGATGGGTATCACTTCTCATAAAACATAGGGCAAGAATGGGTTGACAGATTACTGACAATTAAGTTCTTACTATCAATTCACATTACTGAGGCAGACTTCAGTTTGAGACTTACACCCTGTAATAAGCTACTTGTCACATAAACATAGATTAATATCTCAATATTAATCATCCCTTGTTTTATATTTGCTGATTTATTAAATCATAGTGCACTATCCTAAAATAGAGACTCATTCAACTTCTCTTTAGGTTTTTATTGTTAAGTATTTATATATTTAATAACAACATCAATGTCTTGTTCTATTTCTAAAAAATAAGATAGCATAGCAGCAATGTGTTACTCATCATTGTAATAAAACGAAACTTTATGGACATTCACTGTAAGTGAAGCAGGAGTTGAGGTCATCATTTGTGGATTAAACCTGAAGCAACTGCAGAGACAAATGTCTTCTGGTCCAGATGGTGGACTGTGGGCACATAAAGGTTTTAGAAGAGAACATTCACAATTCCCTTCTGCAATGTCACTTTATACTGCATTCTTCTGTTACTTTTATTCCTGTTTTATTTTGTAACACTAGTAAGTAAAATGACGAGTTGCTCATGACAGTGTAGTCAAAGTTCCTCTGAATTTTTCTACTGATCTTATTAATTAAATTAGTTGCAAACACAGGTACCTAACCTAGACATGTTATTCATGTATCACCCAAGGAAGGCTCAAAATTATTAGTGTATACGCAGAGCTTTTATTAGTGAGGTGTTCAGAAGAACGACCACTGGGATTCCACCAAGGTGGCAGCATCCCTACTAGGTAGCAGATTTGTTTTCTCATAGTCATCTGGTGCCAACACTTTAGGACTGTTCTGAGACACTGCCAGACAAAAGAATTTAATGGGTTTACTCTGCTCTTCTAAGAAGTCTGCAAACTAGCTCAATATGCTGGAGGAAGTCAGAAAAAGTGCAGGATTAAAATACTCCTAGGCAGACGAATAAATTCATACACAGCTATTAACAACACAAATTCTCCTGAGGGAAGTCAACAGGAAAAGAAAGCACAGGACACAGGAACCCATGTGATCATGTGCAAAATGCTAAGCCTGTCAAGTTCACTCACATGATCCTAATACCTCAGGTATGATAGAGACACATAAATATTGATATTTTTAAATCCTCCTTTCTCTGGTTCTTTTTTTTTTTTTCCTACTGTTAAATAAAATATATTATCAAGACAGCTGCCAGTCACTATGCCACTAGTCACAGTTATCTCAAGGGATGAGGCACAGATTCCTCAAATACTCACACCCTTGAGGAAGTAAATAATTGGTTCAGGTGGGCAGGCCTTTATGAATTGCAGCATGAAGAAACAAACTGCAACATTTCACTCCAGTGAAAGGACAGTTAGGATCGCAAAAGCAACAAGAAAAATGCTGGAATGAAAACTAAAAAATATACTTGGATTTCATTAGTGTTTTTCCAATACACACCATCTTTCCTTTTCTTACCTGTGTCACATATTGTTTGGAAAGTTAAGCAACGAAAATGCAGAATGTGCTGTTAACTTTCATTATTGACATACCTATTAAAATAGTTGTATATAAATTGTTGCCCAGTACATATTGTTTGTTTCCCCTATATTACACTTTCTTTATCATCATCTTAGGTGCTTTTCATTTTATGCATGGATCTCAAAACATTCAGAACTCATACGATGAAGCACAAAATCATGGCTTATGTTAACAATTAACTGGGAGTTAAATGTTTGTGCATTTGAATGTGTCAATTACAATCTCTCTAAGAATGTTTCTCCCAATGCTGAGCAGAAAAACTTCCTTGTCAATTAAAGAACACATTATATAGTAGGTCCCTTCAGCTGTTACCTTGCCTTCAAAATATACCTTATAAAACACTTTTTTAGTAAGAGAGATATAATGGTAGATAATTAACTGAATACAGAAAAAGATATATGAATATTGGAAGCACATTGGTACACTGAACACAATAAAATGAAGAGAGAAAGATAAAAATTCCTCAAATTGATGCAAAAAATAGGCTTAATTCACAGATCTATAGTAAACATGTTCAGTTTTTTGTTTAGTAGTACACTGTCATACTAGTTTTGGTTGGGAAAAAGATAATTTTCTTCGTAGAATCATAGAATCATCTTGGTTGGAAGGGACCTTTAAGATCCCATTGAGTCCAACTGTGTTTTGGACTTGTGATGAAAGCAGTGATGACAACACAGAGATATTTTAACTATGGCTGAGCAGTGCTTACACAGAGTCAAGGCCTTTTCTGCTCCTCACACCACCCCACCAACAAGCAGGCTGGGGGTACACAAGAAGCTGGGAGGAGACACAGCCGGGACAGCTGACTGCAACTGACCAAAGGGATATTCCACACCATATGATGTCGTGCTCAGTATATAAAGTTGGGGTAAGAAGACGGAAGAGGGGACATTTGGAGTTACGGTGTTTGTCTTCCCAAGTAACCATTACACGTGATGGAGCCTTGCTTTCCTGGAGATGGCTGAACACCTGCCTGCCCACGGGAAGTAACGAATGAATTCTTTATTTTCCTTTGTTTGATAGTGCGGCTTTTGGTTTACCTAGTAAACTGTCTTTATCTCAACCTATGAATTTTCTCACTTCTAGCCTTCTGATTCTCTCCTTTATCTCACTGGGCAGTAGTTAGCAAGGGCTGGGCTGGCTAAGCTGCCTGCTGGGCTTAAACCATGACAACTGTCCTTTAAAGCAATGACACTAAAAACTCAGATCACATTTTAGTCAAGCTGGTAATTGGAGAGCTAGGGGGTTTGATACAGTTAGGGCTTTTATATCTTTTTTTTTTTTTTTTAAGTTGTCCACAGATCCTTATAAACAGAGCAGCTGAGAAACATTTTTTGAGGGCCAAGTGCTCACTCTTTCAAAAACAGCTGGTGTACAATTAAATTATAAAGAATGGAAGAAAATGTCAATTTTTATGTACTTTACCATTCCCTAATCCAGAAATATTTAATATTTGGTCTGTGAAGCTCTTGTGGGACTACAGTACTTATTATATGTCTGCAAACTCGAGAAAACACTTGAACATGGCTTGTTTCTATCCTTTGTGTCATCTCAAATAACACAAGAGTCAAAATCATACCTTCTTCTTTCCTGATTTTTTGGGGAATAGGAAAGGACTGGTTTTGCAGTTTGGGAGCTAAGGGGGGGGTGGGATGCAATTACCTTGCAGAAACTCTACAAATGCCTCATCCAGTGCTGCAATACACCATCTTTCTAAAGACAGGCACATTTCAGAGGCAGGAGGTCAGCTTAAAGAGGAAACAATAGAATACAAGCTATTTCTTGATCATACAGAATTGTTTAGCTAAAAAGCACCAAAGCTGTTTCAAAAGTATACATCTGGAAGCAGCAGGATGATACATCTCTGCATTGATTTAAAGGGACTAGATGTGTGCAGAGTCAAAGGACATATCTACACAAAATGATTAAAGGCAGGATCAGCCACCCTTTGACCATGGCCCAAGTATTCTTCATGGCAGTTGCTGCAACCTCAAAACTATACAGATATGTAACTGCACAGTGAAGAAACTAATACGCCCTGCTGAGATCACAGTGTTGTTCTTACACAGCAATATTGTTACCAGGTAAGAGCTGTCTGACTTCTAGACAGCTTAGACCACAGACAGCATATCATGGATCTTTCTGTGCCCATCAGACCATCAACAGAGCCTACAGCATTCTGTCTTTGTAGAATATAAAATATTTAAACATTCAGAACATATTGGGGTTTGGAAATTAGGAGTTACTATTTACAAAGAAAAGGAATAGAATAAAAAAATAAAAAGTAAATTAAAATTAATTCTGAAATAATACAAAAGGACAATCACTATCTGTTAATATCATGCCATTATTGAAAAAAAAAAAAGAAGTTGAAAACAAAAAATATGAAATTAAAGTCACTCTGATTACCAATCTTCCTTTGTTTTCAGATATGTTAGATTTTCAAGATGGGACATGCACAGTAATTTGGGTGTCCTATAATATATCATATTACCTTCTTTTTTTTAATCTGTTGTGAATCTTCTGAGGAACTCTGGTGCATCTCTCTGAATACATCGTCATCGTCATTTAGAGATGACAATTTCAAATTTCTAAACTTCAGAAATATTATAAGTTTGAGTGAAAGGACCATCCCTACTCCTGGCATATCCATCTCACAAAAATTTGATTTAATAACTTTTAATTTATCAGTTTTTCCTATAACTCATCTGAAATAACCTAACTCATTTTTCTGCTTCCAAATGGGATATGCCACTCACCGATTCTTTAAGGAATTAGTCTTCTGGAAACAGATATCAAGCTCACAAGGAACAAAGTTGGATTTCTTTTGAAGAGGGAAAAAAATCTTGAAGCTCAGTAAATAAGGATATCTGCAGCCATAAAACAGTCTCTATTACCTTTTGATAACTTAAACACAGAATGTTGATCATAATAGATTTTGACACATTTTTCATCCATCTATAAAATTCTGTATGTGGAGATTCATACCTAGTCAATGTATTCGCTTGACCAACTTAGGTCTTTTTCATTGAAAGTCTTCTATGTGACTTAAACAGGTAGCAGGTTCTGCTTGATATTGTTAGGAAAAATGTTGCTGTCTTCCAACATCAATAAACCTTGTTGCAGTGAAAAGGTGTCTGTCAGAACCCAAAATAGTCATAATTTATTTTGTTTACCTCTGCACAGACAGCCATTGGTGTTATTCTCACATTACAGTCTCTATCTAGTCTAGAATGTGGTTTTATAATTTTTCTCCAGCTGATATGACATACGTTGCCCCCTCACAGGTACTTTGAAGAATTAAACAACATGGAGCTGCAAATAGGAGGTACTTCTGTACTCTGCATTTCAATCAATAGATCCTTCTTGTTCAAGCATTATTTTATTCAATTTTTGACTGCATTTGCCTGGGAGATGACTTTTTTTTTTTTTCCTGACATAGAGCTAGGCGCGTTACAGAGCCTTGCCTTTTGCTGTTGCAGCACTTTATTATGTTATGTTTCAACGGTATTTCACCATGTTTAACTCCTTCTAATGAGAATAACTAATATTTGTTACACTTCTTTGATAAACTGGTTAAATTTTTTCAACCTGAGGTTGTCTCATCTTAACACATTTTGCCATGGCTGAAACTGTTGTGATATATCATCAACTCCTGCTTGGACACCCAAAATATCTAAAAACATTCTTTGCATGAAATATATTGCTTGATGAATCTGCATTGTCCGGGAAATGTAGTGAGTGAAAAGTTCAGCAATTCCTAATCTAATCCAATTTGGCAATTTTTGCCTTTCCTAAAGGGAACAGTAATCTGGTTTTTATCTGAAAATGAGGTAGAGAATCTGCTTGGAATACAGGACTGCTATATCAGAACATCCTTGTGACAGTGTCTGGGATTCAGACAAAAAAAAAAACAACTCTGCCATCTCTCATTGTGGCTATTTCCAAGCTGTTGACTCCTGGAATAGGCATCATTGCTTCAAAGATCCTTCTTCTGTTCTTGCTGTACCTCTCCAAGTCCTGCAAATAATATGCAATGACTTGATAGTACCGTACATAGGATTTCTCTTGAAATTCTGTTTGCCCTTGATGACATCTAAGCAATACTCAGCTTCCTACTATACACCACTGGGTGCAAAGGTCTATGCCACGAACGGACTGCCATAAATCTTAGCTGAGGAAACTAGTATAGATAGTTGTGAACTACCATATTGTGACTGGAAATTTTTAAACAGAAGACACAGAAAGAAAGTGGAAACATAGAACCTGTGTATAATTTAAGTCTGAAGAACTGATCTTGCCATAAACAAGTTGGAAAGGGATAGATGATGGAGTCATGAAAAATTGGAATTTAGACTCAGTTTTTGGTCCATTTGAGTACTATTAATGAAGTATGTATTGAAACTTTCTGAGGGTGAGATATGAGTAAGGTATAATTAGCAGTCACATTTCTAGAGAAAATCTTAAAGGCCTTATTTTTGGGGGCAGATAAATGCTACAATAAAATAGGAATTATATCTATAAAGAAGGAACAGAATGGGATACAGAGTAAACTGTTTGGCTGATATGATTCCTAACAGAAAACATGTATATTAAGATGAGATTATTAAGAACCATATAAAGAACTAATGGACAGAAGTGCTGTTGTGATTGGTAAAAAGTTTCAAGGCCGTACAACAGCACAAGTCATCTCAGAAATTAACTAAGCATAGTAAGTTGCTATATTTATGTTGGTTACATAGACACATACACATAGGTTCAAATGAACAATAATAACATGCTGGGTATAAATTTCCCTACAGTGAGGGTGATTAATCATTGTGACAAACTAGAAGGAAGCTGTGAATGCTCTCCTTTGAGCAATACAATATACAATACACGATACACAATATATAATAAATGACATCTCCCAGAAGAGTAATCAAAAGCCGGTCATCTTTTAATCTGTCAGCTAACCAAATTAAAATAGATAAAGTATAATTGTCTGTGATTTGACTTGAGTTCCTACCAGAAACTAAAGATTTCTTCTCTCCTACATCCTCCTCCTCCTTTTAGAAACGTATATTTGGGACAGTCCAAAGTATGTAATTGAAGTCAGTACAAAATATTTTGCTTTTTGTAAACCCTTTATCTTTTTCCTTCTATTCTTACCTTAATTAACAGTTTTTCAATTTTTAAATTAAAAGTCTAAATATTTTCTTTTAAAAATATTAAAAATGAACATTTTATCTTTGTAAAAAAAAAAAAAGATAATTCAAAAGACTATGTCTGCAGCTATTTCCTAGGTTTGAGAATGCATTTGGCCTCCTTGAATTTTATTTCTCATCAAAATTACTGTTTGTGGAATAGGATCAAAGGAGGTCACAAAATACAATTTAACAGTCCCTCTGGCCTCATAACTGCTCTGATTCTAAGCCATAAAGTTGAGAATTGAGTAGGAAACCTATTCATAAACACAGAGATCAAACTGTTTTACAGACTATCAAGTTTGACCCTTCATAGTTGATGAAAGGACCTGTATATTAACAACATCATATTTATTTTGAAGAGCACTTGTGACACTTTGATAAGAGCATGACAGTTTCTGATGAAAATCAGAAATTAGAGAAGGAATATCTCAACTGAGACACATGATCCAAGCGGTCTTAGCCAGTGCTGATAAGTACCACAAATTGTGCTGATGGACTGATGACTTACTCTTTCAGAATGCAGAGGTGGAAAAGGAAAACTATCATAAGTGATTGAAGCAACTGACAAAAAGGAGAAGAAGTCAACAAATAACATATTTGGTGTCTTTCACTCAGACATTACTCTCCTGAATTATCTCGTAGTACTTGAATCTGATAAAAAGAAGAGGTAGAGCTTCACTGTTTCAAACACTGTTTGAAGCTAGTTAGAAATCAAGAAGGTAAGTGGAGAGAAAGATTGAAAATCTTATTGCAAACAAACATAAGTAGATTGTAAAGTCAGTTTTTATGCTTTGAAATCTCACACTGAATCTGGCTCCTAGAGACAAATGTCTTGCCATGACTGTGCAACCACTGTGGTGTAAGTAGCACCCATTCACATATTGGAATGGATGTAACTAACTTTTGATTTAATTAACATCAAGCGGTAGCCCTTCCCAAGTTTACTAGTATATCATCAAAATATTATGTACTGAATTGCAAGATCTGTGCTGTACATTAGAGGAGGGTCTCGGGCTACAGCATGAAAGATCATGATCTCATCCTTTTCTTCTCTATCCCGAAGTTCTGGATGTTTCAAAGAGCTCACTTTAATACATACCTGTATTCCTGTCAAGCACCACTGTGATGTGAGTGTTCCTGAATGAGCTGGATGTCCTTATTTGATCCAGCAAGTAAAAAACTTTTCCTTAATGAGTCTTCTATATTATTTAGGAAAATGTAGCCAAAGATTATGAATCTTATGTTCTGCCTTGAGAAAGATAGGGTGATTATGTGCTGAAGAATATTTTTTCCTACCTGAAGGTTTGGCTTACTCTGCCCTCTTTCTGGTATCAAGCTTCAAATGTAAGTTTATGAGGTTGTACTTTTTGTATTTTTGGTATCCCACCTATAAAAAAGAGTTATAATTTGCTTTCTAACGTTTATTATATTAAAGCTCTGAGGAGCACTCCCCACACCAGTGTTTATTTACTTAATTGTGAATTATAATCATCACTGTAAACAGACAAGTTCATAAACAGTAACTACTGTTTAGTCATTCTGATTGGGGTATAAAATATGACACTCATTAAAAGACAAAAGCAAAACAGAGGACGTTATGTGTTTAGAAGTGTGCAACAGCAGATCTACTACTTCACAAATATATAAATACTGTTTGTCTCAATTCTGTCATGACCACCCACATCAGTCCCAAAAATGGTCATAAAACCCAGCATATTTTATCACGACTGATATATCTGTTTACCATTTACATACATTTTGATTTTCCGAAGGTCGTACTTGAAATTATTTTCTGCTAGCTACAATGGCTCCTGAATGTTCACATGCCTTCACCGTCCAGCAAAACAATACTGTTACATCAAGACAGGCACTTCCTCACAGTGTGCTTACTTCTGTTTGAAAGTGATTTCTGATCTGTTATACTAGGGACCAAGATATCACAGATTGCTCCTACCATAGCATAAAAGGTTATCTTCAAAAACATTAAAATGTTCAGCTGATTTTTTTAAACTCTCGACATTTTGCTACCATTAATGAGAACATACTCAACTCATTTTTTATGATCTCCTAAGACCAAGTTAATTAAAAAAGACATTTCCTTTTCCTCTCAAACCTTTTACAAAAGAAAACATGAAACTTTTTGGAAAACAAATATGTTCATAAGATTTTTTAATGCCATTAGAGCTATTGCTGTTTATAACAGACCCAGATGACAGATTATGTTTCACAGCCACTTACTTTTTTAAAAATATTTTTTTATTATGCTCCACTTTCTTAATCTCAGTTAAATTTGTGATTTAAAATAAGAAAGTCAGTTTGGGACAGTACTGATGGGAAAAAAATCTACCTAGCACAGGAATCCAAATAAAATTTCCTGAGCAATTTGATCAACACACAGACCATGCAATCTTAGGACCTGTACTAGAACAACCCTCTACACTGTGGCCATTTTGTCTAGAAAGCGTGAAAAGTGAACGACCTTTAAACACCTATTGAACGGAATTGCAAAAGGAAAGAAAATTACAACAGGATTTGAATAAGATATTAACATTGCTTGTTTCCTTCTTTTCTTCACCTTTGTAATTCTATCTTATTACCTCTTTACATTTTTACTTTTTTTGCCTACTACTTTTGACTTAACTCCTTAAACTTCAAATAATAGAGCTTAAGAGCCAGAAGCATATACTGTAAACTTTCCAGGGTTTGACTTTGTCCTATTGCATTACCAGAATGATCATCCCCTCAAGACTGCATTTTCTTCTGCTTCTGTGTATTAGAAATGAGGCATTTGGGCTTATGATCATTGAAATGTCCCAGGCTGACAGCACAAAGCCACTTAACATGAAATGAGTGGCTCTCTAACTATGCTAACAGTGCCAGGTTTTGATTATGATTGTGATTCCAGGGATACCCAGCACAGACAAATCTTTGGTACTTAGGGGATAAACATTCATGCTTCCATTTAATTCTAGTCTAATTATTTGTGATGCAATATTAAATACGAAAATGTTTGCATTTGTAAGATCCAGCAGTTTTTATTTTTCTTTGCTAGCTGCCTGTATGCTATGCATTTGCATCCATATTTAATATTTTTGGAAGGGGTAAAAATGGTTACTTGAGTTGTGCTAGTTAAACAGTTTAAAGAGGACAGATTGCAGCTGTCATGTAAAGAATAAGAGCAACCAGAGAATAGACACTAGGGAACAGTTGGCACAGAGATATAAGGCTTTCACTAGACAGTCACTTGCTTTTCCTCCAAACAAGTAGGAGGAAAAAATATGTGGAGCAAGTGGGAGGAAAAAAAAGCACAATAAATACAAAAATAAGGAATGTAGTATACAGTTTCTGTTTGGTTTTTGTTCTAGTTTTACAAGAGTCACGATCACAAATCACAATTGGCTTTTCTGTCTGTCTTATGCTGCTATTGTTCAGGTGTTTGAAAAGGAAAGTCCCCTTCATTTGAGGAATTTACCCCCCCCCCAGTCCCCTCTTAGAATCCTGAAAATGCTATGTCCTTTAAGGTAGATGGACTTTAGAGAAAGTCTCATATTCTTTCAAAGAATTCACACATCCTTATATCATACACCACTTAATTTCCTCAGCTTCTTATCTAACACTAAAACCCTTGCCCTTGCCCTTCATTCCTGAGAGTTTCATGGGGATATATAATACATTTCTTCCCATTCCCTTGCACTTTAGGCCTTATTATCACTTACTATCATCGCTGTGGTGCTTAATATACTTTTACAAATTCATATTATGTTAAGAAAATAGTATCTGTTACGTATGACTTCCTTTCTGCTATTTCATCCCAGAAAGCCACATATTTGTCCTTATGTGTGTTTACTTAATGTGGAATGCTAAGGCTGATGAGAGGCTTGTTCTAACATGAAACTGTTACCTTCCTCATGCACAAATCTAGGGCCTGTGACATGCCTGTTGACAGCTTACTCCAAAACAGCAATTGAAAACTGATGATCAACAAGAGGCAGCCTCTTAATTACCATTAGAATGAATGGAGCATCCTCCCCCTGAATGACTTAGAAAGAAATATCCAATGGCAATAAATACAAAATAATGCACACCATTATATTGAATCATAGAATGTAAACCATTTAATTGTACGTGCTATCAGAGAGTAGCAAGAGCAGGCTGTTACCTGTTGGAAGGCAAATTTGGACCTGAGGGCAGCCATGATGGCATTGCCTTCAGTAGCAGGGCACAGTCCCACAGCACCTGAGGCAGGCCAGCAGAGCACAGTGAGGACTATAACAGGTACTACCACCAGTCAAGCAATCATCATGCACAGGCAAAATAACAAGCCGAATCCAAGGTCAATCCAGGAAAAACAGAAATTTCAGGAACAGGGCAAGGGGCAACCCTGGGTACAGTGTAGCCAGGGCAGGAAGATGAGCAGGGAAGAAGTGATTCTTTCTCAGAGACATCCACTGAAATTACCTGGCAGCATTTTAACACAAAGTGCTTTCTTATGCAGCATGTAATTCAATAGCAGAAAATATTGTTACCAGATTTAATGGAGGCCAAAGGAATACGTATGTTCAGAGCAGATTTAGGTGAATTCACGATTTTAAGCCTACCAGTAACTATTATAATTTTGACAGTTGGATCACCTTGTCCTTAATTCCCAAATTGTCGATTGATGAATTGCAATACTGGAGAAAAGATCACTTTGCCTACTCTTTCTGAAAACATTTACTAGTCACTGTTAGAAGCATGATACCTTGGATTGATGCTTAATTTTCTTACAAGATCCTTTGTACTCTTTCAACAGAAAGATTTTATGTCATAACCATAATGTCAAAGATATGAAAGACCTCATTACAAAATGCAGATATAGAGAAGGAGTACGTACACACAATAAAGTCAAGAAAGCAGGAGATGTTGTCCAAAAATCTACCAAATCCTCAAAAACTTTTTAAGCAACCTAGACAACTGATCTTTGTGTAAAAGAATTAAGCAGGACTTATATTAAAAGTTGATGAGGATAAACTAAAAAGATGGTAAGAACATTTCCAAAGGAGTCTGAATAGAATAAAACCTAGGTTTAAACCTAAGTACTCATAAAAAAGCCCCAAAATTCACTAATTAGTTGTGACCCACCACTAAATAGAAAACAATTGAAGCTGTTAAAAGAAGTTTGCAGGGAGTTGTATGGCCAAGAAGAAATATCAGGCAGAATCTGACTGCAGAATCTGAGAGAAATGACCAAGCACCTGCAACAATGGATTGAATAAAAAAACATATCAACCTTAATTGTCACAGTGCCGCAGAAGGAAGATAAGCCAAAATATATTACGCAGTTGAGCAGAACATTACTGTCACTTCCAGGAAATGTTCACAGCAGATTGATATTACAGCAAAGGAAATCTAATAGAAAAAAGAAGGTAGGAAAAGAATCTACAGGTGTCAGAGAAAGGACATCATATTCTGAATAAATACAGAATTTTGAAGAGTCCTAGAAAGATACACTGAAATGCAAAATGCTAACCACTATTAACCTGCGTCATTCTGAAAAATCTTGTTATTCTTGCGAAAATGCACAGAGGGTTATGGCTGAGTATTCATTACTAATTTGGGTAGTGAGAAACTACCAACACCTTGCTGCCTACACCGAATGCAGTAAGAAAGAAATTTGGTGTTAAAAGAGCATACTTTGTCCACTCCCAAGCCAAAAACAATGTATTATTTATTGACAAAAATAAAAAGCAAACTGTGCAATTGTTCTTACTTGTTGACTATGTTGTTAGAACAAGACTTGAAGGAAAAAACATGGAATGCCTTGAACTGAGAGTCAGAAATGTTAATACCTAGATAATGAAGGCAAATATTGAATAAATTTTCTCCCAATTTCTGCACTTTTAGAGTGCACAAAGGGTAGTTTTAAGGAGACAGAACTAAAGATTTGAACATTACAACCATTCCTTTTGTGATCAGCGTTTTTAAGAGGAAACTCAAAATTCCCATTAAGTTAACACTAGGCATCTAGTTATCTACAAAACTGGGTAACGATGGACAATAATCCAAAAGCAGAAAGAGTAAAAATTGGTAGAGAATCTGTAATGAACAAGTTACATGACATCTGGACTACAGAAACCTATTCAACAGTAACAATTCTTGAGGAAAACCTGCATGCTTTTAACTACATATCTGTGACGACCAAAAAATGTTAAATGGATGGACCAGGTTATAAAACTGGACTAATATAAAAGATTCAGGAACACACCAATTGCTAAATTTCTATTATGGAAAAAGATGGATAAAATGGTTTTGAAATGTCCAAAGAACAGAAGTACAAGAAGTCCTTACTGTTCCAAACACTGTAACAAGTGAACCACTAGTAGAATCACAGAATGGCTGAGGTTGGCAGGGAGCTCTGGAGATCACCTGTTACAATGCTTTGCTCAAGCACTGTCACCTATAGCCAATTTCCCAGACCATGTCTAGATGGCATTTGAAAGTCTCCAAGGATGGAGAATCTACAACTTCTCTGGGCAAACTGAAAGATAGATATAAAGAAAGATAGAAAGACAGTAAGTATTTTCAAATAGAAAAATAGTTAAAATATTTGAAAGATTCAATTATTTTTTAAAAAGGCTATATTTGCCTTTTGTTTCATAGAATGCAAGAAGAAAAAAGAAAATATAGACTTACAATGTTAAAGTTAACTTATTTAATTAAACAGTTAAAAATTACTGTATTGGGTTTATGTGGCAAGATTGTGGTAGTCGGGGGGGCTACAGGGGTGGCTTCCACGAGAAGCAGTTAGAAGCTTCCCCTATGTCTAACAAAGGCAGTGCCAGTCAGCTCCAAGTCAGACCCATTGCTGGCCAAGGCTGAGCCCATTGGCCACAGTGGTAGTGCCTCTGTGATAGCATAGTTAAGAAGGGAAAAATACACCTGCACAGCGGCAACCAGGAGAGAGGAATGAAAGAAACAACTATGTAGAAACCAAGGTCAGTGAAGAAGGAGGGGGAGGAGGTGCTCCAGGTGCTGAAGCAGAGATTCCCCTGCAGCCTGCAGTGAAGACCATGGTGAAGTAGGCTGTGCCCCTGCAGCCCGTGGAGGTTAATGGTGGAGCAGACATCCACCTGCAGCCTGTGAAGGACCCCACACCAGAGCAGGTGGATGTGCCCAAAGGAGGCTGGGACCCCGTGGCAAGTCCATACTGGAGCAAGCTCCTTGCAGGACCTGTGGGCCTGTGGAGACAAGAGCCCATGCTGGAGCAGGTTTGCTGGCAGGACTTGTGACCACATGGAAGGGACCCACGCTAGAGTAATCTGTTCCTGAAGGACTGCACCCTGTGGAAGGACTCATGTTGGAGAATTTCATGGAGAACTGTCTCCCATGGGAGGGACCCGATGTTGGAGCAGGGGAAGAGTGTGAGTGGTCCTCCTCCAAGAAGGAAGGAGTGGCAGAGACAACATGTGATGAACCGACCACAACCACCATTCCCCATCCCCCTGTACCACTGGTGGTGGGAGGACGTAGAGAAAAACTTGAGCCCAGGAAGAAGGGAGGCGTAGGGGAAAGGTGTTTTAAGATCTGTTTTTTATTTCTCATTACCCTATTCTGATTGGTAATACATTAAATGAATTTTCACCAAGTTGAGTCTGTTTTGCTCGTGACAGTAATTGCTGAGTGATCTCTCTGTCCTTATCTCAACCCACAAACATTTCATTACACTTTCTCTCCCCTATCCAGAGGGCACCTGGCATCCAGCCAGGGTCAACCCACCACAATGATGATATCATGTTATCATTAAAATGTTTGCATGTCTAACTAAATGCAGAGAATACAAGAACTTGAATTTAGCTATTATCTATCAAACTACAATTAAGAGTCACAACAGAATCTCGCTGATTGTAAGACACTTTTACATATTAAAAAATCATTCTATTAAAAATAGATTTTTTTTATGGAGAGCTAATATATTTTTAGATCAAATAGAAGAGGAGATAAAATTAACAGACTTCAAAAGTGGGCTTTTTAATCCTTTATTTTAAAGCATTGTCACTAAATCGAAAGAAGATTATAATTAGAAGGTAGGTTTATAATTATAGGGGAAAATGCTGAATATATCTGTTGATATAAAAGTGAGCAAGATGATGATAGCAAACTACAAAATGTGTTTACCTAAAACTATTGAGCTTCTTCAGTTTCTTTTTGTCTCCTAGAGACACACATTCTGGATAACGTAAAGTGAAATTTAATATTTCTCTAGCTAGCACCACATACCTGTGGTACTATGGAAGGCAAATGCAGGTGCTCAGGGAAAGTTACAGGTGCTTTAGATCCTCCAGTAACAGCACCAAGCATGCCATTTTGTGTGTTCTCTATTACATGGTACAGTTCTTGTCACAGAGCTGTGAACGTTTAGATTTTCTACCCCATGCAAAGCTTTCTATTTACATTGGAAATTCCTATCTGCTTAGGGCATTCTGGGAACTTATAGCACTTACATACCCCAGAAAAGAATAAACACAAGGATAGCTATAGAAGTAACATACCACCAGAGACATGCATTTAGATTTTTTTGGTCTTACAGTAAGTGAATGCTAATTTTGCTTAACCAAATAACCAGCTCCTTAAATGATGAAGTAACCAGCTCCCTCATGCTTCACTAACCCTATTTTTTGAGTCCTCTTTACTAAGTCATAGCTTGCCAGTAAACAATATTGCATTTTTAGTAGGAAGGTATCAACGTCTTCTCAATTGATTAAAACACTTTAGATTTTCAGTGGATTAAACCATATTATATGCAGGAAAAATTCCGTAATTCTTTCCATTAGCACCAAATCAACGCTTCAGATTTGTATTCCAAAAAAAGGATGAGAAACTTGCAAATATTGCAGAAATGTGAAAAAGCTTAAATCTCCAAGGAGTTAAAAATTGAGTTGAATGACAGTAAATGAATTCCCACCCATGGAACAAATTACATTAAATGTTGTTGGCATATAAGATTCGTGAAATCAAATCTTTTGGATGTACCTGCATGCATACAAAGAAGCCATCAACTGTTGCAGGGCCATGAGCAATAAAACAGTCTTTTGATGCCAGGACTGGTCGAGAAAACTGATCCTTCCCACAATGTAGCACAAAAGCATATGTTTTCTGGAGATAAAAGATGGAAAAACTGACAGATGGGAAAACTGATATTATATCTAACCTGCATATTGTCAAGAGCATCTTTATTTCTGTATAATGAGTAGTAAACGGTGTATTTGAAATTGAAGGTCCCTTGGGGCAAAGAAAGCTTTTGTTTTGTGTGAGTGCAATTCACTTTCACAGGCTACCCAACAGCTGGGCCTTGTGGGCTCTGGTATGATATAACGTAGGAGAATCTCCTAGAGTGTCCCACCAACTTTGAACTGCAAATTGTCATGCACCTCCCTACTGTTACACTGGTGTTCCTGCTTGCAAACTGGGATTGTAAGTGCCATGAGTTTGCATGGAAAGATTCACCATGGCAGGCCATATCACATATTTGGTGCCCTCTGCCTCCCTGTCACACAGCCTTCCAACTTCTGTTGCAAGGAAACAGCCTTCACAGAGTCACCTGCACCAAAATATGTGGCAGGGAGTTCATTCCCCTCTCAAACGAGCTTACATTGCAGAGGGTAAAGCTCTGACAAAACAGCTACAAGACTATAATGGAGAAGGCTGCTGATTGCTCTAGGCAGGAAAGATGAGTGTGAGGACTATGTGTGACAGCCAGACAAGAGGTTGGGGACCTGGCCTACAGAGAGAGTTCAGGATAGGAGCAGGAAAGTAGAGGTACAAATTTGACAGGGCTAGTGGAGAAAGATTGACAGGGAAAATGAGAAATTGATTTAAGAACAAATTCAGGGTCTTGCATCTGAATATTGCCTGGTACTCAGTGTTATGTAAGTCTCTCTCTGATCATAGAATCATGGAATCACAGAGTGGTTTGGGTTGGAAGGGACCTTAAAGATCATCTGGTTCCATGGGCAGGGATATCTTCCACTAGACCAGGTTACTCAAAGCCCTGTCCAACCTGGCCTTCGGCAATTCCAGGGATGGGGTATTCACAACTTCTCTGGAACACCTGTTCCAGTGTCTCACCACCCTCACAGTAAATAGAGTAATTTAGGCTGAAAAGGGCCTATAGAGTCATCTGGTCCTAACACTTGCTCAGAGTGGAGTCAGCTTAGAGCAGGGGCAGCTTGATCGTCAGCAAATGAAAGAGATATCGAAGATATTGACACAGAGCAGCAATACATGCCCCTTCCTTGCTATTTAGTGTGTAACACAGTTCTCATTTCTTCTGTAAGAATGTTTATCTTTCACTCTTTTCTGTAAGACTAAAGGAATGTGGTAAGAATATGTAAATAAAGAAAAATATCTGGAAAATATTACAAATAATCCATCACCTATTACATGCTTATTGTGATATAGTGCTCAGCAACCAGTGGATATTTATATACATTATCTAGATACACTGAGGATAAAGTAGAGGTGACTTTTTATTCTTGGAGAAGGGAAAAGGAAAAGGAAAAGGAAAAGGAAAAGGAAAAGGAAAAGGAAAAAAAGGAAAAGGAAAAGGAAAAAAAGGAAAAGGAAAAGGAAAAAAAGGAAAAACATACTGATAAATAGTTGCAAAGAAAAACCACAAAGCCATCACTTAAAAAACGATGAATGCCCTAGACTAAGCAATTTTCTTAGTTAAAAGTCTCAATAAACTTTTTAATTAAATGTATGTATACTCAGTTGACATATTTAAAATATCATGGCTCCCTCAAATTTTTTCTTTGTTCTTCATAGATCTCTGCTTGTTGATATCTATCAAACATGTTAAAAATGAGGAGCTTGATTTTAAACATGGAGCCACAGAAATGTTCTTCAAATCACCGAGCATATACAACTCGAATTCAATACTCAAGTAAGCTGACGCAATTAGAAGTTAATGGCACTGGAAATAGTCACAGCAACATGCTTGTCATTCTTTGTAAAGGAAGAGGAGTTGATTGAAATTCAAGCTGGTGAAATTCTAAGCAAAGCATAAGGAAGGGAGACTGTCTCTAAAAAATATTTTCCTGAAGTTTCTTTAAAATATCATGAAAACAAATAAGATTGTAGAAACCACAATGTGCACTTACTGGAATAGACATCATTACGTTATTCCTTGTTTTTTCCTGATCTTGACAGTTACTTTCTACAGCATCATAAACTTGGGAAAAATACAAAGTCCTCCAGGAACTACTGAGGGCCCAGAATGATAAGATTTGCATATTGTGCAATGCCAACAGGGCAGTACACAACTAAGTTACTTGCATCTTCAGCTATCCCCCCAAAAATCTCATTTCAGTCTCACTTTTGTTCTGGAGAAAGCCTGCTTGCTTCACCAAAACAATGCCTTTGCTTAGGAAGAAGAGAACTCTCCTGTATATGACTTATGAGGACAGATCTTTTTTTCATCTATATTCACATAATACATTAAATCATTTTCATAAATTAGAATGGCTTCAAGTCCTTCCATCAACAAATCAAAGTTTAAGACACATCTTTCTGTCTTAGATTTCCAAACAGACTAAGAACTACAAAGCATTAAAAGCCCCGGATAGTTAACAATAACCACAGTTAGAGAGAAACCTCAAAAAAAAGTCTTCTTCTAGTCCTGCAATAGCACAGACATGAGAAAGGGATAAGGTCTGACTTCTTCTTCATTATTATTACTCAATATTTAAACTTGTATTTCAGACTATTAAAAGTTATGTTCTCAGTAGAGGACAAACAGGACACATCTGGACTTCACAGTGAATGATTTGGACATTGTCTATTAACAAGCTGCCCCACAGCCAACGAAGATACCATATTTTATGTATTTTGTCAGACATGATCTCAAATGAAATCAAGAATAGCAGTCACGCACCTGTGATAAGATGCATTTCTATTAGAAGATTGGGATAATGAGTTCTCATCTTCTATGAAAAGCCCCATTATCTGGTGACTAAACAGCACATTACCAGTGAAATAAAAAATTATCAAAATGAACTCATCTTAATTTAGCCTGAAAAGGTTATCGTCAAGTGTATTTCCAGATGGGAAGACCTTTTAAAAAGTTTATAAAAGAAAACAAATTAATTTGTGAATCATTATAGGGATCTGGTGTAATAAAGTCTAAAAGCTCTAAACAAGGTGTCAGAAATATTTCACACTACTGAAAATCACCGTATACAAACCGGACATCGGAGGGATGATTGAAAGTGGTTATGTTCCTAAGCAACACGTTAAACCCCATTTGTAATGCAGAATAGGATTTGTTCAATTTCACTGCTCTTTTACTTCACTGTCCCCAGAATACCACTCCTTCTTACAATAGGGTTGTCATTG
Organism: Vanellus vanellus; assembly: GCF_965231255.1. Classification (NCBI taxonomy): domain Eukaryota; kingdom Metazoa; phylum Chordata; class Aves; order Charadriiformes; family Charadriidae; genus Vanellus; species Vanellus vanellus. The sequence goes on from NC_138905.1 coordinate 113,207,938, forward strand.
CAAGGAGATAAAGACTAAAAAGCAAGGCATTCCCTTTAGTAGGAAAAATACTCCTTTATTTCCATCCATTCTACAACCTTACTAACAAGTTTTATGTAGTAATACTTTCCTTTACAGTCTAGAAAACTTTCTAATTTCTGAAATATTACAATTAAAACCAATTAAAACAATGCAAGTGGAACTGGAAGGAGCAAACCTCTTTCTTTATCTATATAACTAAAAACATTATTGTACCAGTAATTTGGGAAGGTTAATATTTATTCTGCAAATCTACTTATCTCCCAGGTTTTCTGAGATATTTCATCTTCGCCTTTAGAAAATACTTTCCCTAAATCTACTTTTGCAACTGCTCAAACCATAATTGTCTTTTACACAAATCATGCCAGTAACGAATGAAATTAAATTCACATTTACTACCTTGCATGCTGTTATTCCAAACACATTTTATGTATCAACAGTGTCCACCTTGGAAAGAGAACATGCATTACAAAGAATCACAGAAGAGCTGAGGGATGAAGGCACCCCTGGAGGTCATCTAGTCCGATACCCTGCTCAGAGCAGTGTCAGCCAGAGCAGGTTGCTCAGGACTGTGTCTACAACTTCACTGAGGACCATGTAACATTGTGTTCATGATCATATAAAAAAAAAAAAACCAAACTCCTGTGTTTAAATGGAATTTAATGTATTTCAGTGTGTGCCCATTGCCCTTGTCCTGTCATTGGATACTATTGAGAAGAGCCTGGTACTTTACCCTTCTTTACTCCCTCCATCAGATATTTATACACATTGACAAGATCCCCTTTAGCCTTCTCTGCTCCAGAATGAGCAGTCCCAGCTATCTCAGCCTCTCCTCATATGACAGATGATCAAAGCCCTTAAACATCTTTATGGCCCTTCACTACAGACACTGCAGTATAACCTTGCCTCTTTTGTGCTGGGGAGCTTAGCAGTGGACCCAGCACTAGAGATGTGTCTCATCAAGGTTGAGCAGAGGGGAAGGATCACCTCCCCTGACCTGCTGGCAACATTCTTCCTAATGCAGGCCAAGACACCGTTTTCCCTTTTTACACTGCTGACTCAGGGTCAAGTCTATCAGGCCTCCCAGGGCTTCCTCTGCAAAGTTGCCTTCCAGCCACTCAGTCTGCAGCCTGTACTGCTGCATGGGGCTATTCCTTCCCAGGTGGAAGACTTTGCATTTGCCTTTTTTGAGCTTTATGAAATTCAATTTAATACCTTGGTCTCCTGATGTGTTATGAACTGTCATGACAATTGCTAGTCATCACCAGGATGTTCCATTTTTAAGATGATAAAGCCAAATAAAACATCATTAGATCTCTAGCTATTATAACTTGCAAATAATAAAGATTAAACAAATCTGTTAGGTTTTAGGACTGCTCTCAGCAGAGTAGTCATTTGAGAACTTACCTTACAAATACATAAATGTGAAAAAATTTAAAGGAAATGTATGAGACTACCAGGAAAAAAGTGGAAATGCTATTTTTTATACCTGAATTTGCAGTGTTGTTACACCTTGCAAATTAGACATGGTCAATCACGTTCATTGACTGGGGAAGAAATCTATAGTTCCTTCAGATGTGAAGGTTTATTCAGTTTACTGGTGAGAAAGTGGTCGTTAATTATTCTATTGTTGTTGTATTCTCATCACTAATATTAGAGTATGGTGATTGCAAGGAAAAAGAGAGTTGCTGGTATTGGTTTTAAGGTTTTATATCTGCGTGCTAATCAGACCATTGCAGAAGCTGAAACTCCTGATTTCCTTGGACATTATGTGATGTGTTTTCATCCCAAACCAGGACACGGTATGCGCTTACAGTATCAAATGAAGGGGAAACACAGCAGACATAAAAGGACCATACCTTCAAACTGTAACTGATGATAGAGCTGTGTCGAGGCTTACCAGGACAGCCCAGTTAACCACCCCCTCTTTTAGTTGAAAGAAAATTCTCTTGCAATTTTTCAGATGAATTTTCTTGCCAATTAGACTCTAAAGTTCCTTATTATAAAATTAAGGGAAAAGATAAATTGTTTTAGAGCAACATGTAATTATAAAATTCAGCTCATCCAAATTACAGAAAAATGTTTGCTGAAATACTCACTTTTTTCATAACATTTTTATTAACATTTCAGTTTAACCTCTTTTTAAAACGTATATATAAATTAATATATCCAGGGAGATTAAATGAAATGAAAAATTCAATATGCTTTTTTAAACAATATAAAAAGCCCTGTCTTAAAAGAAAAAGGGTTACGTAACAAATTACTTCTAAAAATACCAGTATCATGAATCTTTTCCAAACTTAATTTAGGCTTTCCTTTTGTTTTAATATTATGACAAAACCTTAAATGCACCACCACATACTATTTTCCACTATGTTTTCTGGAATTAAAAAAAAAAAAAAGGAAAGGAAAGCATCAATCAAACCCAAAGACCTGCCATGCAAACTCCAGCATCTCCTGGTAGATTGTCAGTGAAGTCCTAGGCAAACTTTATCTCGAGCTAACCCAATAATCTACAGAAGCAATAAATTGCCATCTTCTAGATGTACCGTAACTAGAGGGGAACGAAGTATGTATTTCCCCAGTAGGTTTCACTGATATTTACTGACAAGAGAAAGCAATCTTTTCAGCCTCCTGTTATCCTAAGTCCTAGTCCCCTGCTCTAGGTCCAATTCAGGACCCAAGTCCTGAGAAGGATTTTCTCCCTTCTCACCTGGCACCACTATTTATCAGTTCTCCATCCCCAGCCCTGCAGGTGAAAATACTGTAACACTACACCAAAATATTTATTGAGAGCAAGAATACATATGAAGGTCAACTCTTAATTAGACTAGGAAACAGACCAAAGTTAAATCAACACAAACTCTTACTGCTGATTGTGCCTCATAAATAGCATAACATTGTAGTACTTTTGGCTTGCTTAACCTTCCTACATGAAATATACATACATATATGAATATTTCATATTTTATATGTATATATACACAAAACCACGAAGGACCTGCCTCTTTCACACAGTCTTGGAGTTAATACCTGTCATTTCATGTGCACTGCAGGCAAACAGCTCGAATGTGAAAATGTACAAAACCAGGTCTAAAGAAGATATTACATACTCTTAGCTTACTGGAGACAGATCCACAGCTAGAAAAGTTTATCTATAACTTTTTCAGTCTGCTAAATTTCATGTTACACACAGAATTATGAACTAATTGTATTTATTTACTGTCTTTATTGTAAGAAAAAATCTCCTTTTAAATAATCTATTTGATAAAGCCAAACTCTGACATATAACTACAGCAAATAATAGCCAAGAGAACTATGTCTGAAGTGTGTCTTCACAGCTAATAAAACAGAATAATCACAATACCATGTTTCCAAACACCTCCTTCTCTGATAACATTGTGACTGTGTTTAAGCAGTTTCTGAACATCGATGACAAATAATCTGTGAACAATTCATGCACATTGTTAGTTTTAAGGGTTATATGAAGTATCGTAGAGTTAAAGAACAGTTGCTAAAGGAGAGAAAACTCAAATACTTTTGAATTATTGCTAATCATATATTTCAATGAACTCAAATGGCTACAATTATATTTTTTAAGGTTATTTGCTTTTAATTTTTAAGATACTCAACCATCATAGTTATTAGAATGTAATAAAATAAAATAATATAAAACTCTGTGAAAAGACCATCGTAGCAATCATTAATTGTTCAATAGCATGAGTGATTTTAAGGAATAATTCAGATTTTGCTAAGCTATGACATAAGGCCTTTTTAAAAGTCTACTGTCAACTTTTCCTTCCCTTATGAATGGGAGAAGTTTAATTTTAGAAAGGTGGAAATGACTGTAAAACTATGTAGGTTTTGTACTCTTTTCAATAAACATGTATCAAGGATCCCTCTACCAAAATCACAGTAGTTTTACATCATCATAAGTGTTAAGTGAAATCAGGGTTGAGCTTCACAGTTTTTTTTTTAAGTTATTCTGTTATATTTCATTTTCTGATTGACAGAATTGAGAAAAAGGGACTAGAAATGAAAGATTTTTTAAAGTAATTTACATTTTATGCAGCAAAATGCTGACTGCATTTCTTGAGGAGGGGGTGGGAGGGGTTTGAGTGTTCAATACCGTTTTTGAGGGGGGGCAGGGTTAAGCACAGGAGAATAGTTTCTTTTGTACAAAACTATCCTCTTACCTGATTGCACTATTCTTCTACGCTACCAAGTCTGAATCGTGCTTTTTAGAAGACCGTACCTTAATAAATAAATAAAGCATACCCAATGTCACAGGCTGCAATTATGCTCTGAAATAATAGTACCAACTCCTGTTATCTTTCTTTCTCTCCATAACGAAATAATTCATGATAATACACCTGGAAAACTTGCCATCTTGTCATGCAACTGGAAATAGTCATCCCTGAATAATGTGTGCAGATGGGAGAACTTGTTGCAACATTTATTGGGTTACTTGCTACCATATTATTGGACATTTAGTTTCCCCTGTCATGAACTATAGTTTTAGTTCACTTTGAGGGTGATTGCCAGCTATGAGGAATATAAAGGCCAAGGGCAGGTCTAGAAAAGCATTTGTCTCTTATTTATATGAGATGATTGATTTTGCCAGAATAGTTCAAACACTGAAATTGCCTTGTTTAATCTGTTTAGTCAATGTCCTGAAGTCCCTCCATGCTGCATTTCAACCTCTTTGTTAACCAACACAAAATTATTGTATCAGGTTAAACAGAAGGTCTATCTACCCAACCAAAAGTGGCCACTAAAGGAGAAAATTGCCTTGTTGTTTTCCTGAGAAGAGCTGACCAAGTGCTTTGTGAGATTATTTCCTGCTGCCCAGGAAAGACCACGCAGTCTGGCTCCTGAAAAAAACCTTGCTTCTGCTATCAATACCACATGAACTGCTGAGCCTTCGACTGCTTGTGTGAACACTGCTATCAGCAAACATGCAAAAGAAGGAGAAGGAGTAATGGGAGGAAGAGGAAGAATCAACATTTTCCTTACCTCTCTGGCATCCTTACTCTACCTCGCTAGTCTGCATCCTCACAATTCTTCAATTTACCAGTTGACTCCAGGACTTACCCCAGAATTTACCAGGGTCTTTTCTACCTTTGCTACTATCTATACCTCTGCTTACTGGAGGCTGGCTGCCTCCTCATCTGTACCTCGTTTGCATTTGCTTAAAAATTCCCTCTTACATATGACCGTGCTAAGCATCTTGCTAAGCCTGTGCACACGCAGCACATCCTTACCTTACCACCTTATGCAGACTAGCCAAAGGAGTATCTCCCCTTCTTCCCTGCCAAGAAATGATCCTCCTCTCTGTTCATGTGAACCCCTTTCCCATCTCACATTGTCTACTTCTTCCCTTGTTTGGCTCTTCCTCATAAACTTTTCTCTCATCAACAAAGGGAAAAGGGGAAAAAGATACTAGCCAAGATACACAGAAACTGAAGGTAATCCAAAATCAAACAAGGAAACTCACAAGACACACAGCTAGGGACTGTTACTGTGCTGTCAGCCTAATAACATTCTTACTGCTCTGTCTTCTGCCCTGGTAACTCACAGTCTCTATTGATTTGTATTATTGTTTATTTAATATAATGGTCTACTTAATCCTATTAGTACTGAAATCATCCTATACAATAATCTTCTACCTTTCTTGCTTTCCCTGTCCATTATTTTTTTCCAATGGGGAGGGTAAACTGCAGTGCCGTCAACATCAAAGATACAGGTGTACCATAGACTTTCAGAGACACATTTAGGTGTTTACATTTTGTGTTCCTTTCTTTCCCTCTTATCTTCTCTATTTATTTGATTATTTTTTTTCTTACTGGTAGCTGAATGAGCTCATGTTTTCATAGAATGTATCAGCTCTGAATGAGATCATTTTTCTGGTAATTTGGAGTCTATCAAAGCAAATTCATAGGGTAGTTTTGTCCACAGGTATTACTTTGTGTTTACTGACACTATATCTTACCTGCATCCTATGCCCCATCCACTCAACATCCTGCTGCATCTCCTCATTGCTGGGTTTGTGTTCTCCCCTGTAAACCAGTCAGAAACTCTTCACCTTTTTTTTTGTGATTGTTTCTAAACATATGAATAAGCTTACAACACAGCAGATATCACAGTGTGATTCCAGTGGTGGAGCCCCTTCTTTATAAACCTGGGCCACATTTTTTGCTTTTTCTTTCCAGATTTTATTTAAATATGAATATAAGAAGATTAGGCTCATCTTGTAGTTTAGCAGCCCTTCAGAGTAAAGGCACAAAAGGCAACGAACAGATACTGGGAAAAACATTTTAACCATGAGGGAGGTCAAAAACTGGCACAGGTTTTCCAGAGAGGTTATGGAAACTCTATCCTTGCAGATATTTGATTTTTGATTGAACAAGGCCCTGTAGCCAAAACAGAGGCTTACAATTCCTACAAATTATAAATGTATTTATGAGGATATAGCTAATATTAGCTTGCCTTGAATCCAAATATAGCCATTACAAACAGCATTATGTAAGTATTCTGCGAAACTGCAATGGTGTAGCCAGACAAAATGTATGAGCATTTTACATAAGTATGTGAGCAACGGACCACCAGAGATGTGTAGTTGCATGTAGGAGCCATGCAAGTAACAAAAGGTTGCAAGACAGAGAAGCAGCAGCATAAGGCACTGTAAATATCCAGGCACAAAAACTTCAAGTAACCTGGTCTAAGCTGTCCCTGCTTTGAGCAGGGATTTGAACCAGACATCCTCTAAAAGTTTTTTTCAACCAGTTGCTCTACAACTGAAATATTTTTGTAGTCTAAGGCCTATAGTTATTTACAAAGCACAGTAAGGATGCTTTCTATGCTCAGCTCTCCTTTTAGCATCCAAAGTAAACACAAAATTCTGATTGGAATTATTACTAGAATAAGTGTGTTCATATTTAAGATAATTGGAGTAGTTTAAGTTCAGTAAATTCCCATTTTTTAGTAAATAAGTTTTGTGTAGCAAAACTTTAACAGTATGCAGTCATACAGAGCTTAATATCAAAAATAAAATGAAATTTAAACAAATGTTTTCTAAGGTCTGATCCATAACACTGTGACATAATACAGATAATTAATAACTAATTAATTATTAATAATCTTTTTATTTTAAACCTCTATTTTGAGAATTAGCTGATTTATGAAAACTATGGAGTGGTACTAATAAAAATTATAACATTCTTGTTGATGATTAACTAAGATACATCAGTCATCAGAGCTACAGACAGTTTCACTTGACTCAAAGTGATGACAGTTACAGAATGTTTTATCAATTCATTACACATTACCCAATTTACTTTTTTTCTTTTTAACTTGTAACCCAGAATTTTTCCCATTATTTGTACATTTGTCCTGGTTTGGCCTCAGCCGGCAACAAAGAACCAGGCAGCCGCCTGCTCAACCCCCACAGCCGTGGGAGAAATCGGCAGAAAAAGGCAAAACTCATGGGTTGAGATAGGGCAGCTTAACAGAACAACAAAAGGGAAGAGAAAACAATAACACCGATAAAATGATATACAAACTCAATTACAGTGCCGCCGCGCAGCGAATAGACGCTGACTGCCACAGCCCGCCCCCAAGTGGCGACTGCTCTCCTCTCCCCGGCTAGCGCCTCTTATAGCCCGGGCATGGGTCACGTGGTATGGAATACCTGCCTCCCCTGCCGGCTCCTTGGGGACATTAACCCCATCCCTGCCGGAACCAGGACAACATTAAAATATTGTACTAATGGGCAAATCATCAGGAAGAAAGAAATTGAAGATTTTTTCCTGAGCAACCTACAATGGATGCTAAGACAGGAAAAGGATTAAGGGGCTTCCAGGAGGTCTAACCTAGCATTAGACATCTGTTATTTCATTACCATTTAACACTAACTAGTACTCACCAGAAATGAGAAGGCAAACCACCCTGACAGTTTTGCTGAAACATTTCCACCTTCTTTGGATAACATATTCTCTGTCAACAGAACATCTTAGTAGTGGTCCTAACTGGAAGACTCTTGTACGTAGAGTATTTAAGCATCCACCTTACAGTTGACTTAAGCAGTTGCAGCCCATGCTGTGCTGCACATACTATTTGGTTGATGAATGAACTTTAGTGCATTGATTGTAACAGAGAAGCCTGGATGTGGCTCCCACTTAGTACCTGGTGATTAAGCTACCTGCATGTCTCATTTTATCTTGAAGTAATGCAGCATGTCTGCAGATACCATCCATTTGTTTGATAGGAGAAATGATTAATAGAGTCGCTTACTTCTAAGAACATCCTATAAAAGCTCTCAAGACTGCAATGCTGGTGAATGTTTCCACAGACAGGATCTGCATAGTGCAGTGTGCCATGTCCTGATTGGAGGTCCATCTGATGCTCCACAACTCAGGCTTTGAGCATCTGAAGGGATGTAAGTTTATGTATGCTATCCTCTTTTCCTTTCTCATTTTATCTCCAACAAACGATATTTTAATCAATACGTTATGGGCGCTGAGTGCCTTTATTACTGGAATCCATAATGAACACTTGCAATAGTGTATTACAAGATTAAATATTTAGCTTTGAAAAATCCAAATGCAAGGACAATGTATATACACCAATATATTGTTTGACTTTGTAGTATCAGAACTTCTGATGACTATTACTCAGAATGTGGCATAGGACACTGCATTAAAATATAGGGACCACAATAGAACTCATTTAAATTTTCTCTAGAAGGTTTTGCTAGAGTTTGTATATGCAATGCAAATAACTCCATATCAGACATCAAAACTTCTCCCAGCCATCTCAGCTGCAAAGTTGGTGGCTGCATGGCAGAATTCAGCATATCAGCTCTGGAACAGCCTTTTCTTTTCGATATTTCTTGGTTTCTGAGCATAAATTAGCTCCACCACTTCCCTATCTAAACCATTTTTAATTCTCTTTTAAGCTACTAAATGCGTAACAACATATTGCATCTTATAGAAACAGGTTATTTTTGATAGCATGGGGAATTGCATTAAAAATCTAGGAAACCAAGCTAGAGAGTTTTGAAGAACAATGCTGGAATTTATAGGTAAACTTTCTAATAGAGAGAAATCCCTTCTGAGAAATCTTCTTTTAGCCACTTAACATCAATCTAAACATAGAGTTCAGAGTTAGATGTTCAGAATCACAGTGGCATATTTAGCTTTCCAGTGAGGTATTTAGTTTTCCACTTACATTAGCTTTTAAAGGTAATAAAACTTTAATTTGAAATGAAACCCAAAACCTTCCACCAGTTCTTTGGTGACTATATCTTAAACCACCATTTCTGAATCCATTGGCAACTGATTTTTTTTTTTTTTTTTTATTTCCTGAATGGTGAAAAAGTCAACTGTTTATAGTAAATGTGTTTCTGTGGATAAACTAGTGACTGACAGATGGAGCTGCAGTTCTCTCCCTTGTTTCTGCTGTAGACACAAACAAGCTATCTATCCAAGGGCCTCATGCCCACAATGGCTACTTGCTCAAATGATCCTGGGTTCAAGGTGGGGAAGGGAGTGGGGTGGGTGCAGTGGAGGGTGAATTTGCACTTACAACCTGCATTTTAGGAGCACATAAAAAATTATACAGAAAGACTCCAGAATAGGACTATCCAGGAACAAACTTTCTGTAGTTCACAACAGTGAACTTTTATGTTACTAAATTATATTAAGACAACCTACTAAAATTGCTGATAGTAGCTATAGCCAATGCTTGGTTCCAAATAACTGTGGCCAGGCACCATCAAGCAGGAATGTCTGTCTGATAATACGTCTATAATAGAAAGGCTTTCAATGTGGCATTTATCCTCCCTCTGCCACTGTTTTCCTCACTATTGTACTACCATACTGTTGCTTCTTTTATGGAAGTAAACGCATTAATTGGACAACTAAATAAGGATAAACTAGAATGGGAAATCAGTGTAAGTTGAATTTAGAGAGTTGGTTATTTTTAAAAGACAAGATTCAACTCCAATCAGTTCTTGCAGAGCCACAAGGAACTGAAGTAGCATGAAAGAGAGAAAGGTGTACATTTCTGCTGATGGTATTGATGCATAAAAGAGACCACAGAACTACAGCATCAATAGTCCTAGTGAAATCACAAAACTTGAATCATGTTTTGCTTAAGCAAAGTAGAAAAACACTAGGGTGTCTTCCCAAGAAACATGACATGACATTGTAGATGCATCAACAAATGTTTTAAGCTGTAATGGTTCTACAGTCTAAGGTCACGCAGCTAAAATCTACTCCAACTGGAAGTAATCCTTACATAGACTTTGTTTTCAGTATTCACATAATAGAAACATTTCTCCTTTCCCTATCAGTTATGCTATGGCTGCTTTTAACTGGCTGCATAAGAATAGATCCTAAACAGAGGGAAAAAAGTTCTAATTTAGAAAATAAATAAATAAGTCAATACATAAGTCAGTAACATATAACTGCAACATGATCAGAGGGAAAGATATGAAAGAAACAACATGAAAATAATCGTGAAGAGTAAGGATGTGAAATGAATTTAGCAAAGTCACATATTCTGCTAGAGATATTACTGCATAAAGCATTTCACAAAAAATGTCAACACAATTTATAAAAAAAGAGTGGTGAAGGAGGTATATGTATATAGAGAGAGAGACAAAGAGATTAAAAAGAATCTATAAAAAAGCAAGCAAGCAAACTTACATCAAAGAGCAGTGCCAAATCATTTACTGAGATTATCCCAACTTATAAGTCTGAAAAAAAACCCTAAAGTGCAGTGAGGGGAAATAAATAAAACAAAAATATTCCTCTATCACAAAACAGAATTGTAACTAGTTTTGTTTCATTTATGGGCATGAAGTGGCTTCTTTCTTTTAGGAGTTTAAAAATTCATTATCGGGATTGGAAGTTTAACATTGAAATATCACAAAAAAGTTAGCCATCTTTATTTTACAGTTTTTGAAAAATGTAGAAAATGTGAAATGTGGAAAAATCTAGAAATGTAGATTATTTCTACATATGCCACTGAATATGTCTCTATGTTCATTATAGACAATGATAGGACAAGGGGTAATGGATTCAAGCTGGAATACAAGAGGCTCCACTTAAATTTGAGAAGAAACTTCTTCTCAGTGAGGGTGACAGAGCACTGGAACAGGCTGCCCAGGGAGGTTGTGGAGTCTCCTTCTCTGGAGACATTCAAAACTCGCCTGGACGCCTTCCTGTGCAACCTCATCTAGGTGTTCCTGCTCCGACAGGGGGATTGGACTAGATGATCTTTTGAGGTCCCTTCCAATCCCTAGCATACTGTGATACTGTGATACTGTGATACTGTGATACTGTGATAGACTCATTCAAGACAATGAAAGGATAAAAGGACATGAGTAACTCTTTTACACTGGCTTTTCATAAAGGCATTCCCAGGATTTGTAGGGATAAAGTCTGTAGCCACTCAAGGGCGTTACAGAAAGACTGGAAGGGCTGAATGTCAAGCACATAAGCTCTTCCACAATAACTTTCCCATTAGAAACATATTCTCCACTAAGCAAGTTTGTTAGTCAGGGTAGCTTATATCTAAACTGTTCCAAACTGCCTACCACAAATATGTTTAGTGGGGAAGAAGTATTTAGATAGTTATGGTGAAATAGATCTTTCCATTAATGTCTTTTTTTGTTTGTTTGTTTGCTTGCTTGGTTGGTTGTTTATTGATTTGTTTTGGGGTTTTTTTTTGCAGCTGCTCCCTGATACAGATACATCTTTAGCTGCTCCTCAGTACACTGGGAACTACGTCCAGAGGAAAGCACACTTCCCTACCAGAAAAGCTCAAAGACTTCAAAGACTTGAATAGTCATGAAAAGCTGTTACCTGACTGTTTTTTTTAGGTACCCCAAAATGATTTATTATTTTAACCTTCAGCACTGTAAAAAAAATATTGAAAGCAAGGACTAAAAATAATTAACAATTTAAAATTAATTTGTAGCAATCCAAAAAATAATCATGAAAATGAAGTCTTTTATTTCAATGGATGTTAATTTCAAACATATTTATGACATTTAAAGCAACAGCTCATCACTTCTTATCAGAGCAAAAAAAGGAGGCAGGAAAATACGTGTTTAAGTATTAGGAACATGGGCATCATTGTAATGATATAACCTGATTTTCCATTCAGTCTCAGGACCTGATTTTTATAATGAAAGATGCCTTGCAGATAATAATGTGTCTTTCTCTACAAAGCATGCTTCAATGTTGCAATAGTTAAGGATCAGCTTAAATTTTACACCATTTTTTGTATACCCTCTACATGAATTTTGCTGGACTTTGCTATTATAGGTATAGATTGTAATTTTGATTGTTTCACTGCCTCCAGAAAACTTACAATAGCTTACTTCCAGGTAGCTTTAACTCATTTTAGACTATGTCCTCACACTGGACTAATTGCAACATCACTGAGTGAGATGTCAGTGATTCAGATGAGAGAACCAGTGGGGATGAAAATCTTAAATTCCAATTTTATCTCCAGCTACAGGGGAACATGGATATACAATCAAAGCAAATACTAAAAGATTGCACAACATAGCACACCCTTAATCACTTCATTAGTTCCATTATTGAGCAATTGCATAGGCATTATCAGACATTTCATCTGGATATCAAAACCTCTTTCTCTTGGCACAGCTGATACAATGCTTACAATGCTTATGCTGTATGTGTGGTTATCTGAAAAGAAATTTTCAGCTGGGTAGTTGTTTTTGACAGTCCAAATATGCATAATCAAGCAATTTGTTAATATATAGTTATGATATAACTGATCTCAGCAAAAATAGGGTGAGTTATACACTGCCAAGGCCATACTACTCCACTTACTGGATATTACTCAAATATGAACACCTCAGAACAAAAAATAGTCACGAAGACCAAACCTATGTGAAAAGGCGTTCTTTCAACTGAACTTCAGCTTCAGCTGAAGCAGGATTTGGAGTGAACAGAATCCCTGAAGAGAGAGAAGAAAAAGGAAAACAAAAATCCCCAAACTCCAGACATCAACAGACATTACCGCTGGCTCTACGTCTGAAAAAAACTTTGAATGACTGTTCACAAGGACACAGGAAGGGAAATTAACAGGTATGTTTTCAAAGCAGACCAGTCAAGGAACAAATAAACAGCAAACATGCTGAAGGAAAATTAAGAAAAGCTATGTCCCCAGATCAGCACGACTAAAAGACATTGGGGTAAATCGTATGTAAAGGGATGCCTTGCCCTTTCGGGATATTTCTTTAGCCAGCTGAAGTGCAGCGTTACTGGGTCTTGGAAAGTTATAAAATTGTTATTTTTCCCACTTCAAATACTGTGAGTCATTAAAAAGACAACAAGGCAAGGTGGCAGAAAACCTCACAGAAAGCATGTGAGGAGAAAACGCAGGGCTGCGTGTCACCCAGAGGTCCAGTCAAGGCAGACTGTGTATGGAACAGCAGGCATGCACCTTTTTGGGTTCAGTGTGCATGAGCTGGAACTGAAAAGAGCACTGCAGCAAATTTGGTCTGTAAAAACAAAAAGAGTTTGAAAGAGAAGGAATACCAATGCGTTAAAACAGCAACTGATCTGTTGCAGGATGAAAAAGATGGAAGAGTTTGGATAATGTACAGCAACAGTGAAAGTCTGATGGAAAGGATTAGTATTCGAGGAACATATGTATTCTTATCTCAAGGCGAGACGTGTTATTTCACATCCACAGTGCAAGCCAACTGCACCATTTATAGCAGGAATTTTGCCCTCCTCTTGCAAGAAAAAAAAAAAAAAAGTAGTGCTGGGCATCAATGACAGTGTTTATTACCTCTAATGAGATTATAAATGACAAAAATGTGTTTGCTATCTGTGAGTTTGTCAACGCACAAATGGCTGTCTAATTTTATTTTCTGCAGCACCAATAATCATTCTTCATCAAGAAGTAAAAATGTCCACACCTCAAAAATAACACAACAAAGAAAGTGCTTCTGTGTTAGAGTTAATAAGCAAAAAATTAAAAGTCGTAAGTATGAAACATTGATTCAGAGTAAAATTGTGCCTGTAGGTAGAAGGTTCACCGGTTATTAGTTCTTTTAAATAGCCATTTTACAAATCCTCAGCATTTTACCAATAAAGCTGCAACAGCATCCTCTTCCTCATGCTGTCATACACAACAGTCCTGCTTCAAGCAGGACTTTGTAACACTACAGTTGTTACACTGCAGTTTTAACTACAAGGTCACATGCAATGCACCTGACCTTTCACGCCTTTGCTTTAAACCCGAGTGCTTTAAAAGCTTTTCAGTATCATTACATAAGTGATTTGTATCTAGAAACTATATTTGTTAACAAATACAGAATACAATAGAATCCTTTCAAATATTAACTTACAGAATGAAAGCTTGAAGGTTTTGGTTTCTGAGAGTTAATAAATACTTTCAGAGTTTGAAATACCGTCAAAATGTTAGTAGCATTTAAAGAAAAAAATGCCTTTTGAAGTGGTGAGACATGTTTACATGTATTCCCCTCTGTGGTTTGTGCTGCATATCTGCACCCTAGTGGCTAGGTTTTGGCAGACAGTTTCAAAGAAATCACTTAGGAGCTCTAAAAGCCAAATGAAACCTGCACAGATTGCTGTGCACAGATTCCAGCCTGCTGCCTTTCTTTCTCTTTAGAAATACTCTGAAATGATAATTTTGAAAATTTATCTTAGCTAACATCCGTTCCAAATTATACACAATAGGCTGTACACTATTGATTTGACTTCTTTATTAAGAAGAACCACTCTCTTATAATCCACAGTGTGAAATATATACCGTTCTGGTCATGTCTAAAACATGAATATAATATTTTAGGTTTCCTATAGGTGTTAGTTTAGTTCAACCTGTGGAATTAATTTGTCTGCTCCTAATGTCATGTTAGTCATCATATATATCCCTAAATACATGTTTCTGTAAGTGATACTCAGCTCAGCAGCTAGAATAAGGTCAAGCAGAAAGATGGAAGAAGGTGATAAACCGCATTATTTAAATACTGCTTTGTTACCAGGTAAGAAAAAGAAAACTACCTTTCTAACTTGGCTCTTTAAGGTCTCATCTTTAGCAGTCCATACCAAATTCTTATCCCTAGCAATTTATTTATTTATTTATTGCAAAATACTTTGATGGAGAAATTTGTTTCAGTGCTCTCTGAAATGACTCTTTATTGGTTTGAGAGAACACTGAAACAACTTTCAGAACAACAATCATTTTAAATATCTCTCCTCTTCATACCTGAATGGCAAGCTAAGAATTTGGTCTAAGAGAAGAAAAAAATTACAGAAAGTCTTTCTAAATATTATACAATGTGTATGTGTACTCATTCAGCTGCAAACCCAACCATCCAGTTTACCCTGAAAAGCAGACTCCTATGTGATGCCCTAATGAGATGGTGGAATGCAGGAAAATACCTGCCTTCAGAGCAATCAGCAAAATAACTGTTAAAACTCACTGAGCCTCTGCAAAGAACATGCTTTAATCAATATCAGTAAAGGTAACTAACACCAAGATACTTCATTTTTACTGTTTTATTTTACAATCACAGCAATACTAACAACCAAGTTATCTCAGGCTATGTTTGTGAGACTGTACGTGTCTAAAGGTATTTTGCAGGAATCAAGCAGACGGACACAAGTTCAGGTGTTGAACACTAACATCTCCCAATTGACTTTAGTGGGAAATATATGCACTCTACAGCCCTGTAAATAGGTCACCTTTTGAGTACTTAGGCAAGAATTGGATTCCTAGCTTTAACTTTTTAATGTAACAGCAAAAGCAGACTACCAAATAGAGCATAAATCCCTTTAACTGTGAGATCTTGTTTCTAAGACACGAGAAATAATTCAAATAGCAAACACAGTATTTCAGGGTTAATACCTAGATTTCATCTGAAAAAAAATCATGGTTTTATGTACTACAGAAGGTCACAGTCTTGGCTGCAAACCAGCTAATTTATTTATCCCAGAAAGCAAACTCTTAGCTATGATGTTCCAACTCAGCTGAATGCAGAAGAAGCCTGTGTGAATGAGTCTATCCACTTCAATCACTTCTCTATCTGATTCATGAGGCTGTAAGAGTTCAGATTCCTCAAAACATAACCTCCTGAATGACAGCCAAATGCAGATAACGAGTCAGCATTGCCGTGCAGCCACCCAACAAGTGGGTGGCTTCCCCCAGTGCCTTTGGAGCATGACTGTTTTTTAAAGAGGTTTGAGGCAGAGCTTAGTGGTCATAATTATATAAGCAATGCATTTATTCTATTGACTGAGAGGGGAAGCTACATAAAAGCAAATTTTTTTATACAATATGGAAAAGCTTCAAGACAGCTAAGCAAAAAACAATTTCAGAATACAATGTCAACCTAATTATAAGAATACACAGTGAAACCAAGACTGCAAGTTGGGTGCTGAAATACCCTGAAAAAGAAGTAAGATGTAGATTTCTCACACTCTGGCTGGTCACTTTTGTGCCAAACTAAAGAAAGTACAGATGCAGTGTTTTTTTCCAAAGGTAGACCGTTCTCACTTTTTCTTTTGTTGTAAAGTAGAAATTTTAGTTCAGGGCTGGTTTTTGTTGGGTTTTATTTACTTTTTTTCCAAAATGAAAACATTTTATCACAATTTGGAAAGAAAGCAGTATTTTATTCTAATTAATTTTGTTCCCCACCCCTACGTTCAGTTTATCAGTAAGTAAACCAAATGTAAAATGTTATTAAAATACAACACTTATTCAGCAGGCATTTCATTGAAGTGCCAGGCATTTTCTTCCTATTAGAAAACTCCTTGCTACATCCACAGCTGCAGTCAGAATAAGGGGGCTATTATAATTTCTGTGAGGAAATGTTCTCGACAATATTTGTTTTGGAGTTCTTTTGATTTATTCTTTTTTAATTTGTTTTCATTTGTGGTTTTTTTTGTTTATTTTTTGTTTTGTTTTGGTTTGGTTTTTTTACATTAGACTCTTGAGGAACAGTGAAGGTACTAGTACCTGGTCAGCATTCAGGGACTGCTTCTACCAAGCTCAAGATCAGAGCATCCCGACACGTAGGAAGTCAAGGAAGGGAGCCAGGAGACCTGTGTGGCTAAACAGGGAACTGCTTGGCAAGCTCAAGTGGAAGAAGAGAGTTTATAGATCATGGAAGGAGGGGCTGACCGCTTGGGAGGAGTACAGGGCTGCTGTCAGGGGATGTAGAGAGGCAACTAGGAAAGCTAAGGCCTCCTTAGAGTTAAACCTGGCAAGAGGGGTCAAAGACAACAGGAAGAGCTTTTTCAAATACATGGCAGATAAAACTAACACCAGAGGCAATGTAGGCCCACTACTGAATGGGGTGGGTGCCCTGGTGACAGAAGATACAGAGAAGGCAGAACTATTGAATGCCTTCTTTGTCTCTGTCTACTCTGTCGGGGGCTGTCCTGAGGAGTCCTGTTCTGCTGAGACCCCAGGTGAAGATGAAGTCAAGACAATGGATGGGTTTGCCTTAGTTGATGAGGAGTGGGTCAGAGACCAGTTAAGCAACCTGGACATCCATAAATCCATGGGTCCAGATGGGATGCACCCGCGGGTGCTGAAGGAGCTGTCTGAAGTCATTGCTGGACCACTCTCCACCATCTTTACCAAGTCTTGGGAAACGGGCGAGGTGCCTGAGGACTGGAGGAAAGCAAATGTCACTCCAGTCTTCAAAAAGGGCAAGAAGGAGGACCCGGGTAACTATAGACCGGTCAGCCTCACCTCCATCCCTGGGAAACTGATGGAGCAGCTTATCCTTGGTGCCCTCTCAAGGCATATCAAGGATAAGAGGGTTATTAGGGGCAGTCAGCATGGCTTTTCCAAGGGGAAGTCATGCTTGACCAACCTCATAGCCTTTTATGAGGAAATAACGAGGTGGATGGATGATGGCAGAGCGGTGGATGTGGTCTACCTTGACTTCAGTAAAGCATTTGACACGGTCTCCCACAGCATCCTCATGGCTAAACTGAGGAAGTGTGGACTGGATGACCGGATAATTAGGTGGACTGCGAACTGGCTGAAGGAGAGAAGCCAGAGAGTCGTAGTCAATGGGGCAGAGTCCAGTTGGAGGCCGGTAACCAGCGGAGTGCCTCAAGGGTCGGTACTGGGGCCCATATTATTCAATATATTCATTAATGATTTAGATGAGGGAATTGAGTGTACTATCAGCAAGTTTGCTGATGACACTAAGCTAGGAGGAGTGGCTGACACGCCAGAGGGCTGTGCTGCCATCCAGAGAGACTTGGACAGGCTGGAGATTTGGGCAGGGAATAACTTAATGAAATACAACAAGGGAAAGTGTAGGGTCCTACATCTGGGCAGAAACAACCCCAGGTTCCAGTATAGGATGGGGAGCTACCTGTTAGAGAGCAGTGTAGAGGAAAGGGACCTGGGGGTCCTGGTGGACAGCAGGATGACCATGAGCCAGCACTGTGCCCTTGTGGCCAAGAAGGCCAATGGCATCCTGGGCTGTATTAGAAGGGGGGTGGTTAGCAGATCGAGAGAGGTCCTCCTTCCCCTCTACTCTGCCCTGGTGAGACCGCATCTGGAATATTGTGTCCAGTTCTGGGCCCCTCAGTTCAAGAAGGACAGAGAGCTGCTGGAGAGAGTCCAGCGTAGGGCAACTAAGATGATTAAGGGAGTGGAGCATCTCCCTTATGAGGAAAGACTGAGGGAGCTGGGTCTCTTTAGTTTGGAGAAGAGGAGACTGAGGGGTGATCTTATTAGCGTTTATAAATATATAAAGGGGGAATGTCATGAGGATGGAGCCAGGCTCTTCCCAGTGGCGACCAGTGATAGGACAAGGGGTAATGGATTCAAGCTGGAACACAAGAGGTTCCACTTAAATTTGAGAAGAAACTTCTTCTCAGTGAGGGTGACAGAGCACTGGAACAGGCTGCCCAGGGAGGTTGTGGAGTCTCCTTCTCTGGAGACATTCAAAACTCGCCTGGACACCTTCCTGTGCAACCTCGTCTAGGTGTTCCTGCTCCGACAGGGGGATTGGACTAGATGATCTTTTGAGGTCCCTTCCAATCCCTAGCATACTGTGATACTGTGATACTGTGATACTAAAGCAGAGGAAAGGTAGGTTTTTTGGTTTTAATTTTGACCTCTACTACTCCTAAACAGATAAAGTCATGACAGCTGCTTTATGAATAAAGTTCTTGGTTACCTGGAGTCTCATATGTACACACACATATATAAGTTTAAAGTAGGTTTTTTCCTCCACATTCCATTATGCCATACCCTACAAAATAGTTAGCCAATTGGGGAAAGGAAAATCCATTTCATGTTCACTTCTACATCAGGAAACATCCTGAAGTACATAAATAAAGTAAGGTGTTGACATTGCATAGCGGGTCAACAGTTCTGACTGCAGTGCTATTTTCTACTGTGTTTGTGATCTTCAGACACTTCCTAGCCTACTCTCTATAGGTCAAGTTACAGACATCTCCCATCTCTACCTGCAGCATTGGCAGTCAAGTAGATTGGAATCTTTGTTCCTTTAGCATCTCACCTTAGCCTCAGTAAAACAGCAGCTAAATATTAAGCGCAGACCTGGAAGTAACATCTCCTAGCAATGTCTCCATTTATTTCTTTTGTTAATTCCTTTGAAGATCCATTCTCAATTTTTTGAATTCTTTGATTTTGGTTGCTGTTTCTGCCAGTCACCTGTTCAGTTTCTTTCAGTACATGAAAGTCTTTTTTCCTACTTGTCGCACAGATATCCATAAGGAATAATACAAACCATTTCCCAGTTCATCACAAGCATAGAGAGAGGAGAAAACAGCAGAATAGTAACAGATGTATGCAACTGAAATGGTTGAAGGTAAATTAATCAAGCAACTAAGCACTTTATTCGTTATCTTAGTAAATTTTGCCTCTTGTCAACTCACTCTTAGAGAACAACTTGGAGCTGTTCTAGGAACACAAGTTCATCAGTGTCCACATTTCATTTCAAATGTCATCAGACTTTCAGAAGCAGTGGATTAGCCTGTCTTTATTCTTGTCTGGAGTAGAAGCTGCCTATGATGAGAAAACCAAACATGAAGTGAGAGATATTGCCACTCAACAAAAGGCAAGATGTGTGCATGAAGCAATGATGTGTATCTTGTTTCAATGCAGGACAATGGTTCCCAGTTCCTGATGACTTCATAACATGCAAGGAAGCAATTTGTGTTGCTTTTGGCTTTCATAACACATCCTAGCTCTCAGATTTCAGCCCTACCTTATATCTAGTGACTGCTGGTCAAAGGTTGCTTGCAGAATGTGTTCAAGACTTGCAGCGTAAGCTGATGGCTGTAGTATTGTGACACCACTAGCTTTTTTGATACCAGTTAGGAAAAATATCTAAGTAATATATCATCAGGAAGAGTGCAAGCTACTCAATTATACTACCTCTTTCTGCAGTATGGCAGCATTCATTCAAATTTAATCATTGTAGTTTCCTTAATGTCATTGATGATGTTTGCCCTATTGAAAACGTCCATGAGAGAAACACATTAATAGTCACATCTAAAGTAGATGATCAAATGCAAAACTCATCTAAATGAACTATAGAAATTTCCTGCTGAGAAATATGGCCTGATATTTATTTCGTGTGAAGATATTCAAAACAAGGAAAAAAATCAAAGTCAAGGAGGCAACCTTAAAAGAGTCAAGAAACATCTGAATTCTGTGTAGCAGAATAAAACCACAGGAAATCCAAAAGATATTGTCTCTATGTGTACCAGCCTTCCAAATTGTGTGGAGGGAACTCTCAAGGGTTTAATCTATTTTATGCTGCTGTCAGACTCTTCAATAACCTTTGCTTGGACTGTTTTGCTCTTTCATGTCAAGTTTCCATCCTTATTCTTCTCTTTCTACACCTCCCCTGAAATTTCTCTGCTAGGGTAGACAAACAGCATTTCTTATGAGCAAAGGTGTTTCACAAACTCTTGGGCCATTTTCAGCTACCTCAGACAATAACTTCATGACTTCCAAATTTATACCCATATGTGGTGAACATGCAGATCAAGGTTAAAGTTAAAAAACAACAGGAAACATATTCAGAGTGAATATGACAGAATATTTCACTGCTATAAATGAAATATATTAATGGTTCTTTAAAAATTAATAACACTATGAATAAAGCAAAAGACTAATGTACAAGTGCCATCAATGCTTTTTGGTTATTAGCAAAGCCACCCAACCTCCTGTCAATTCCTCCAAATTCTAACTTTCATCACCTCTTTGTTCTCTTCTTTTATTTCCACTCCTGAGCCAGTGATGATTATATGAATTGAATTATTTTCCCCACGGAGCACTTGTTTGTGAGCAGCTGGCCTGCTCAGGAAGCAAAGTGCTTTCCGTTACCTTGCCTACCAGAAGCCTTTCCATTTATCAATAGCCATAGCTTAGATCGACCACAGTTGCACACAGCTCTGAATTCATTGTCTGCAGTATGTGAGAAGTGTGACATCCATATCTTCAGCTTGTTACATATCCAGTGCTGAGTAACTTACCCGTGGTGCTTTCAACAGCTAACTGGATAACTTTTTTAAAGAAAAACAACAAAAAAGCAAAAGCTATCTGTAGTTGGACAGTTGCAATGATGTTTGGATTCAAAACCTGCAGCAGAAATGTCTGCATTTTGTAAGTTTTATTACAGAAAGAATATAGAGGATTTCTGCACATACCATGTGGAACCACAGCAGAGTTTAAGGTCTGGGTCCAGGACTAGAAATTTAACTGCATGAGTGCAACACAAGTTAGACTTCTGACATAAGCTTGTCATGAAAAATAAATATAGTTAGAACCAGCTAGCTATCCTACAAAGCTCAATTCTACTCTACTATGGTTATCTACAACACAAAACTGGTTGCCTGCTATGGCCCTTCTTTAGACACGAGTCTTTCATAAAATGCATCTGATGGATCAGGAGGTAAAGGTAGCCAACTCCATCTTTATATTTTTTGCCCTAAAGATTTTTTAAATGATACTCAGTTTCTCATTGGCAGCATATTGGGAATTGTCAGTTTGCAAGTGGATTATAGTTGTCTTAAGCAGTTTTAATCCATCCCAGTAAAATGATTTAACTCTATTTACATTTGTTTCACACTACCGGGATGAAGCAAAAGAAGGACAAACATGACCATACTCTTAAATTTTTACAAACTGTTGACACTGCACCTCTGTTTTTAAATTTCCCCAAAATAAATGAAATGGTTTAGACTTTACTAGTTTCTGGTCTACGACTTCCTATTAGAAATTTTAAGAAGCTGCTGTTTATTCACATCACTTATACTAACCTACAATAGGCAGCCTGTAAAGTTCATTTTCCTATTACTGTAATGATGCCTTCAGTAGCAGTCTTTATCCCTACCAGAGAATATTGCTAAGCCCTATAATATCTCCAAAATTAAAATGATTTTGTGTAGGATATACAAATACATTTCAAAATGAAAGAATAAAACCCAAACAATTAAGTTACAATCAATTTTGTTAAATGTTGAAAGGCTAGTGATCACATCTGTGAAAACTGTTAAAAATTCTCCAAAAATTGCAACTTCTGCCAAGACTGTAATCTCATTCAGCTAATACACAAAAAAGACAAAAAACCTCCCCACATACTGTTGTCAATGCATTACGACACAGTTGGTAGGTAACAAGTCTATACATTAAAGAAATCTGTACTGTCCACATAGTTCCAATAAATATCACTACAAATAAAATACATTTTGCCTTTTCATGCTCATCTAATTTCTAAAATAGTCAAGTAAACTCAGAGTGAAAACAGTAGTTACACTGAGGGTAAGGCTGGTTAAGACATAAAAGTGTTCAACAGCAGTTAAACCACATGACTTCAGAAACAATTTTCTCTTTCCATCATAAAGAAAACTACTGAAATTGCTTCCCTGTTTGGCAGCTCAGTGAATCTGAGTTAACTCTGCTCAGATACTGTGTTGAATGTTTCTTCTGCAAAAAGATTACCACATAAGTCTCAAACAAAACTGATTGCATTAGGGCCAAATTGGCTGCTGTTGTGGAGACTGTTCAAGGCAGGAAAGCCAAATACATCTGTTCTTGTCACAGCAATTCCATTTGTTTAAGATTCAGACTTAATTGAAAAGTTTCTGAATGCTCAGAAAATTTCAAGCATCATTCCCCTGGTTTTGAGAGGACAGAGGCAAAAACCCAAAGAACAACCCTGCAAAGCCTAGTTGTGGCAGTCCCCTCAAGTGAAGCAGGATGACAAGATACCTTAAGGAAACATGAGAACATCCTCTCCCAGAAAATAAGTAGTCGAAGTCAGAGTTCATGGAAATTTTATACTGTATTGTCAAAAAATAGTTCATATAAATAAACAAATAAATAAAACTTTAAAAGATCAGATAGAAAAGCTTGCAGCCATAGTATTGTCTACTGATGGTTTTCACAAGTTTACATCACAGCCCTCCATATATTTGGTCCATCCAATGCTGAAAGTAATTAAAAGCACTAGTTAACTTCAATTAAAAAATAAAAATCCTAAACCCCATACTTCATGTTATTGTCTCTGTTACTGGTGATTTAGCTTTCCTCCTTATGTTGCAGCACTTTTCTAAATAATTCCAGATTGCGTTAGGGTTTCTAGTGTAAAAGACAGTTTTCATTAGGAAAAGTTTTGATTATAGGGATCTGGGATTCTCTCTTCATTGGTTTTTATACAATGAAATCTGTCAGCCATCATGGTGTCATCCAAACCATTCCAGACAAAATATCTTGTTGAAGTGAATTCGAATAGAAATGTCAGTAGTTCACTCTACCAGTACTTTTGATCTAAACTTCAAACCCCAGAATAAAAAGTGAGATTAATATTAGAATTCCTGAAAAGACTGTCTACACATAATCCCATAGCTAGGTGGAAATAACCTAGGAGAACAGGATTACGAGAACCTGTATTTCAAGAAAAAAAACCCATACATTTAAAAGGGATACTAGTATGAAACGTGACCGCTCTACTTTTCCCATGGAATTCTCCTCATCACCTCATACAGTTTGGCAAACATAAACAACAGCAACATTATTATAGGTATTAGTATTTCTCTACAAAATGATGACTGAAGAGCCCTTTACTGGTAATTCATTCTTCAATAACAGAACCCAGTAGCTATTAGAAGGTGTTGCTTAATATCAGGAACTCATAAACTGACCCAAATTATTTCAATGAACTTACAGTTTATGAATACACTTACTGTTTATGAATACTCTCCAAAAAGCAAGAATTTAGCTATAATTATTAGCCATTGGAACCATAGCCTCAGTCAGCAATAGTCTAATTGCCAGGCACTCTCCTGCTTATATATTCCAGGCATAATTTGAAGTGCTTTTGTTCATTGGAGCATGCTTTGTCATGTAGGTATGTCATGCACTGAAATGGGAGACATCAAAACAAGAATGGATGACTACCTGGAAATACCCATCCAACATACTTATGTTTAGCCATGGTCTGGGTCACAGTGCAGAGCCTTATTGGAGATACACCATGCAGAATGTTAGGACTGTCCTGTCCTTGAGAAGTTCTACACAGTAGAAAACCCAATTGAAATCAAATCTTCAGGTTCTGAAATAGGAATATTTCCACCTTATAATCCTTACTCAAAAAAAAAGACTTTATTTCCCTCCCAAATAAGAAGAGAGGTGCATTAAATTTACAGCATTGCATGCTGCAACACATGGAAATTTGAACACAGTACCAATTTGAGCCATACAGAAAAGAAAATATAATTAAGATTTGGTTCAGAAGCAGATTACCATCAGAAAAAAGAATACCAGCTTGACTATCCTGGTTTGAGGTAAAACAGAACCAATTTTCTGTTCAGTAATTTTACTTTGGAGCTAAGCTATTCTAACTAACTGAACTCTCTGAAATTAACAGCATGTTGTCCAGACACTGTTTGCTCCCAGAGTGATAAGACCTGATTATTTATAATTTATGCCAAAGCCTGGCATGCAGAGAGGCTCTTGCTTATACTTATTGCTATAACCCCCAAGGCCAACCAACTTTGTTATTTGCCCCGTTGGAGGGTCAGAAGCAGAAAAGCGTAGAGGGGTCCCACCTGCGGGGAGGAGCGGACAGGACAGGTGACCCAAAACTGACCAACAGGGTATTCCATCTGCCTCATGCTCAGTATAAAAGCTGAGCAAGCAAAGGGGTCAGCTCTCTTTCTTCAATGGCCGATGTCTGAGGAGGACTCTGTCTGTTCCTCTGCCTTTGATCCCGATCCTGAATCCAGATCCGGAATCCAGTTTCTGTCCATCACTGAGTCCAGTCTGGGACTTCCCCAGTGCCAGCCAGTGATGTGATTGTCATTCTGGGAGCTTGCTACAGTTTTGTATAAATTGTATATATTTCCTTTTTTATTATTATTATTTTACTAATATTATATTAAATTAGTTTAGTTTTTTTCTAAACTCATAAGTCTCTTTCTCCCTCTTCTCATTGGAGGGAGAGGTGGGGGAGGGCATCTGTCACTCATTTCAGTGGCCAGTCTGGCCCAAAACACAACATTTACTCATGGTGCAGCATAGGTAAGCAAAGTTTACTTCTCAAAAGTCATGTGTGGAGATAATGTAGGTTGATGTTAAATGCAGTAAATCTACTCAGTAATCTTTACACCCATCATAAAATATTGAAGAATGTGAAAAAGGTTCTTATTTTTAGATGATGATTTATAAGACAAAAGTATTTGCATTTGCCAAGCATAATCTCAAATACTAGGAAATATCACATAAAGTCATGCTGCTTCCAGTTGACTATGGAAGTTTTTCCACTGATTGCCAGGGTTTCTGGACCACAGCAAGAATGAGGCAGAGGTTGCATTAAAAAAGCACGGAACTGTGTAATTTAAGACCCTATTGTAATGCTTACATACAAAGAGACAAAATTAAGTTTGAAGGATATTAAGTACTTTCTAAACACTGAAGCATACGATAAATCAAAATGGACATCCAAAATTAGAGGTACCCCTGCAGATTTTTGAAGATTTTCACTAACCTTCTTGGGTTATGTAATTATGAATATGCCACTACAGTATAATGACTGTAATTAGAGCTAGCAAGAAACAGAATTATGATTAATAGCACACTGTAATTCTGTATATATTATATATTGGGTCTACTCCAACAGTCCTTACTCACGTAGGAGTCCAAACAAGGATCTATGGAATCAGATTAAAAGATAACAAAATTTAACATTCTTGTCAATAGTATGAGTGTCTTTTAAATCCACACAGCCAGTGGTTTTATTTTTATACCCTGTGTAGAACAACTATAGGCTTACAGCAACTATAAGCTTACAGAAACAACTACAACGTAATGTCTAGAAATTAAGCACCTAAAGCAAGGGAATAAAATAGTATTTGCTCCCAGAGTAATTCAACTTTCAGATTAAAGACATACATAAATCTTATAAAATAATATTTTCTTCCAGAAGAAACTTGGTTGTATGTTGAAACATAGAAAGAACATGTCTCTTTCATAGCTCCACATTTTCCAGATCTAGAATTCAATGAAATACCCAGGTAGTATATTTACATCATATGAATTTTCAGAAGACAGATTTTAATATAGCTCCAAGAAAAGTAAAAAGAATGGGTTTAATCAGCATTCAGTGCTGAAAAGAAAAAAAAAAGGACACCATCCAGATAAATATTCAGAACTGTAAATGCAGAGCAGTGGAAAGTACTAAGCAAGATAAAAAAGTTGTTTTGTGTCAAAAAGTTCATGTCAGAACCACAGATGAGATTTTAATATGACAGATATTGCTCTAAAAAAGATACTTTCTACTGAGAATCAAAAAACATAACATATATAAATAACAATTATATATTAAAATTATAGTTGTATATATAATTGTATATTCTAATTTATAATTGTATATTATCTTTATAAATATAAAAACTGTTATATAGTTGTTTCTTAAAAGAGTTCATGCCAGACAGAATTTATGGGATTTTAGCTAGTTTATACACTGTTAGTGTTTTTAGTAAATGCGGTAGTTTCTGTGCCAGCATGCATTTTTTTTATGACTTTGACAAATTTATCATCGCATATGCATACCAGTCCTACATTGTGATTTTATCTTATCAGGAGAAGTTTGTATGCATGGTTTTCTCCTGTATGGATAAGTATCTTAAAAGCAACTGGAGAAAACATGTTTGTTGCTACCCATGTTAAAGAAAAACTTACAGCCAGCAGGTACATTGATCAAGAATGAGTTGAGATACCTGTGCAAAGTCTTTTAAAAAAGGAAAAAAGATGTGTTCTTGCTGAAATTCTCCTCTGTTGCATTTTGAAGAATAGAAGAGAAAAAAAATAAAACTATTAGGCTAAAGGCATTATGCAAGGATATATTTGAATTCTAGGTTACCGATCCCACAAACCTACTGACAGATAGTAGGTCCGTAGTCCAGGTCAAGTAGTCCGCTTTTGAACCTTGCAGAAGAGCGTAAGGCCCATCCCACAGCAATCCAATTCCACGTTAGGCCTATAAAGAGAACCCCACTGACTGGGTGACCTATATCCAAGCAACAAATGATCCAATTCACCTTACAGGAGACTAGCAAAATGTATAAAAGCTTTAAATTGGACTGTAAAGACTTAGAAAGCACAAGCTATTTTTACTTTCAAGGACAAACCTTCTGCTCACTGATTGTGTAACGAAGAAAGTTCCTCCGTGAGAAGGTTATTCTAAGTTTGTCCATCAGTCTGCCCTTTTGACATCACTGTCTGTCAGACAACTAGTTCAGCACTGGTGCATACCTGAGCCTGTCTGATGATCACCATGTTCAGCGACTATGCCAAACTAATCTGTATTTTAATCTGTATTTAATCTGTATTTTTTTATATGATCTGTATTAGTCTGCATCTGTAACTTGTACTATATTCATTCAGTATTACTTGATTGTATTTTACAAATACTATTTGAGATACTGTAAGAAAAATATAAAGGCAAAATGATGTCCTTATGCAAGGTCTCAACAATAGTGTCAACTCAGTGCACATTACAAATTACAACTACCCAGGGCCATATGTCAATCATATAGAACATTTGTTTGCCGTTGTTTTAATGAGGATAAATTGGGGACAAAATTTGGTGGGATGAGAGTGTTAATTCAGCCTGTTTGGGCTTGATTCTTCCCATTTATTGAACTTCCTCTAGAACAGTCAGTTCTGTAAACAAGTCTTCTAAGGAATGGCAAATGAAGCAAGTTAGATCAGTCCTGTTCTCGGCTCTTGTATCTTCTGACAATAAAATACTAAGTCACTCTCACAGCTATCTAGAAGTTCTTGTTCAGCACGATCCCACACTCCCAAGCCTTATTATGAAACCTTTTGAATTTTTGATGGATATCTAGGAGGAAATTTTAAACGTGAAGAATTCAGGGAAAAAAGGATGGCATTAGAAAAACTGCGATATTTTCTAGCAAAAAATAGCTGGGAGAAGAAAACCAGTGGCAGCTAGTAGTTCTGCAGGCTTGCATATGGCAAAATACATACTTCTCCTAAAGTCCTAGAAAACTCTAGTTGAGAGTTTTAGAACTGTCACAGAGGACAGAAAGTACAGGGAAAATAAATACATTTTTGCATGAATATTATAGGCTATTGACACAAAGAGAGGGTGGCTCAAAGGACTCCCCCGGTTCCTAAGCTTCCCCCAGACCATCAGATGGCTCCTTTCAGATGGGAGAAAGTTCCTAAATGAGAGGAGAGTACAGGATAACATTCCTACAGTAACATTAGGAAAGAAAATAAAGCTCGTGGTTATGGACTAAAAAAGATTTTTGGACACATCTAAATGAAATTAAAATTGACAATCTTAACAATTGTGTCTATTTGCAAGAATAATTAAACTGCCCTCCTCTTCTGTAGGTGTTCAGGGATTATTTTCCTGGCCCAGTATTCTGACTGCGTCGTACCTCTCTCTACTTCTACTTCTAGTTCTGCTTTTATTTTATTTAACAGAGTTACTTATCATTATTTCAAAGACATTTCTAGTTTACCAGTAAAGAAAAGCCAACAGGGGAAGTCTAGATAATTTGCTGCCAGAATTGAGATAGCACGAGGCCACTATCTACAGAATCAGTCACTACAGCTGCATATCTCTCTAGCAGTTGCCGAGCAAAGAGTTGCTATATCAACTCCTGTGCATCTTTAAGGAAATGTATACAGAAGGGGATAAAGTAGCATCAGTTAGAGACAAGTAAAACTGTGGTCCTGGAACCAGGTCTTAAAATGTATCTGAGGAAGCAGATAAGAAAGAAATTATGAGAACTGCTAACACAGACGGGCAATTCAAAGGACTGGTGTTTGCCCTAGCTACAGCACAATAACTCTTGATCCATAATTATGGCACGTATATTTATTTTAATCATGCTTAAGAAGAACTGTTTTAAGTCAGAGATAAGCACACTGCTGCAATAACAAAGTTAGCTGAGTCACCTTAAACCCTGCTGTGACTTGCAAATCTTCTGACTCCCGTGGATGCACATCCATCGTGAAGCCACTTTGCCAATCATGACAGGGTATTATTCTGTCTATGGCTGCATACTGCTGAAACAAAACTCTTAAATGAATTCACTTTTCCGATGAAGCATCATGGAGGGCACCTTGAACTTAATGGCAGTTTGGTTGTGCTTGCAAAGTGTGAAGAAAGTGCAAGTCTCTGAGCTAATATAGCTCAAAGATTAATTTCTAGCCTTAATGATTTTGTGAAACAGCCTTTTGAAATCATTACAATCATACCAATTAGCTTTAAAGTCCTTCTAACAATGTCCCCCCTCTTTCACAAAATACTTCTCAAGCTGCAAAAAGGACTTATTTTTATTAATGTATATTCTGGTAAGTGAATCAATAAATTCTTTGTTAATAGTATATTTGTGTCAATTCTACCAGACTGCAGCATTTCCAAGAGACTAAATTTAACAGTAATACAGTGTCTAAGGACTTGAAACATCATTCAAAAAAAAAAAAAAAGTGCTGAACTATTCAAATACACATCCTTTCCATCTTTCTTTTCTGGTGAAGGGGGTAAAAAATAGATTCAGCATATATTTAGCTTTAAGGAAAGCTTCATGAGATGCTGGAAATGTAGAAATAGATTATTAAAAAAAAAAGAAAAATGAACAGATACATATGGTGATACTTGCAGTGACAGGGAATGTAGAGAACTGCTGTATACATTGCCTAAAAGTATGAATTTATTTTCATATTTTAGAAGATACATATGTATTCTAGAATAATATCATATTTTATTACACTTTTGACTTTTAGAATCATACTGGGTCATTTAGAGGATTATACCTTGGGTTTGCTACTTTAAATATTTCCATTACTCCTACAATGCATAAAGGTTAGTAACACAAACACTTACTTGTTTGTGTACACATGCACCCACAATAAATGAAACACAACATCTGGACATATTTAATTCAGAAATCATTGAACCAAAGGAATTGGAAATCAAAGCCAAGAGAACAGGCAACAGTAACTGTCATGCTCTAATGGGGATAGTATCAACAACATACGCGGCACTCCCCCCAAGGCATAGTTAGACAAGGACAAAATCTTAACAGCATTTGGTAGGGGAGTATGCTTTTGGAACAGAGGATCCTTAGACCCAGTTTGGAAAAATTGGTAGCTACCACTTAACTGACAACTTCCCCTACACGATGGCTCATGTTTAAGAAAGCAAAATTTGGATGAGTCCTACAAAACAGTAGGTCTAGGTAACGCCCATAACAGATGTATGGTACACGATGCTTTTTACTGGATCAGCAGTATCTGGATCAAGCTGC
Source organism: Vanellus vanellus (assembly GCF_965231255.1). NCBI lineage: Eukaryota > Metazoa > Chordata > Aves > Charadriiformes > Charadriidae > Vanellus > Vanellus vanellus. Next base: position 113,238,825 of record NC_138905.1, read on the forward strand.
TAATGGGTATCTACAAGATTAGAATATGATACTTAGGAATTTTGGTTTATATCCACTCCACTGAGTTTCATAAAGTTATCCTTGGGTCCTTAGCAATAATTCTGTGATATCTCTCCCTGCTCTCTACTAGTGACAGTTTTTGCTCGGTGTTTTGCCTGATAGCTTTTGGCAAAGATCAGATGAAATTACTCTTCCAGGTGAAAGAAACTTGCGAAACAAGACTTTAGGCTTAATCTTAAAATAACTTCAAAGATACTAAATAAGTAACAAAGTCCATCTTCTGTGATGTAATAGACTAGATTAACACTTTTTATGACCACTGCATCGTGCCTCAATTAAAACCAGTTGTTTGCTTGTTCTACAGTTATTCACACCTCACATGGCTTTATTGTGTTTTATATGCTAAGAAGTGAAGTTTACAGATTATTTATCTGTCAGATACTGTTGGGCAGCATTTCAGAATTCAAGGAATGTCATTGCTTCTTCCTGCCAGTAGGAGAACTTTCCACTAAGTTTACTGTTGTTCACCTTTCCTATGAAAATCTTATTTTAGGAAACCAAGATAAATAACTTTCAGACTACGTGCCTGACATTATAAGAGGATAAAAGATGAGCAGAGATTCCTTCAAAATTTATTTCTATAATTCACAAATATAAGTAGACTTAGAAACTTCATGCCAATTCCAGAGGAAAACATGAAAGTCAGTCAAAGGAAAACT